>NC_044391.1:96615591-96915591 GCF_006542625.1 Nomascus leucogenys
TTCTTTCGAGGCACACAGTCCAGTTAATTTTCATCTCATATCTAATGGATTATTACAGTTCATAAATAGGCTTTAAAATATCACCGAATAAAAATAGTACATGTGTTTAGCTTTGTTCAAAACCTCTTAATAATGTAAGAAAATAAAACTCTTCTCTCAGCTCTTCT
Source organism: Nomascus leucogenys (assembly GCF_006542625.1). Classification (NCBI taxonomy): domain Eukaryota; kingdom Metazoa; phylum Chordata; class Mammalia; order Primates; family Hylobatidae; genus Nomascus; species Nomascus leucogenys. The sequence goes on from NC_044391.1 coordinate 96,615,759, forward strand.
TCAATAGACATAGGTTTTTTTAAAAAATAACTTCTGTCTGTAATTTAATCTTAGTGTCCTGTAAAGTCCTGCTTTTAGTATCTGCTCTCAGAAGTGAACTGTTTGTCGAATTTCCATTAAGCTGAAGGTAAAAAATTAATGAGGCACTTACTTTAGATATTTCAAAACTAATGCAAATCTATTAGTCATGCAGCACAAAAAAATCAAAGATTTGGGTATGTTCAATTATGGTTTAGGGTTCACTCATATTTAACATTTAAATGCATTGCTTCATAAGCTTAATAGAGCATTCTAGAGAAAAATGGAATGCAGTTATTGATTTTTTATTAACATAAATGTATCTTAAAGATGATTTTATTTATTTAAAGACTTTTTATCTACAAAAGTTAATTTTAGAGCAAGGATAATCATCAAATTGATAGGGATAGACGGGTTTTGAAAGTTTACTTAATATGTCTGCTGGGGGAGAGTATTAGTTAGCCAGGGAGAAAGCATAACTATATAGCAAGCATACAATTATAATTTATTCTTCAATTGTACCCCAGCTCAATTTCGTCAGGACTCAGAGAACCATTAAGACATAGGCATTAAGATTATTTTTCAAACAATTGTTGGTTCTTTTTTCTACCATTAATTCTTGAACTCCTGTTATGTACCTGACAAGATGCTAGGCATTGTGTATCATACAATGATGTAAATGACTTGGTCCCTGCTTTCAAGAATTTATAGTTCAGAGGGAATAAACAAAGTGATTTTACATAGTGATAATGTTAACTGAAAATAGCAAGCATTGCAAAAAAGGTGCAGATATGGCACACAGAGCTGTGAGTGCCAGAGAAAGCTTCACGTAGAAGATGAATTGTAAGTTGGGCTTTGAAGGAACTGAGTACTTTAGATGCATGTGATGCATGAGAAAAACAAGTGAAGTAAGAGGAATGGCTTAAGCAAAACCATGGGGGATGTGGCTCATGGAGTATGTAAGGGTATAGCTTAAGATTTTGCTTAGGATGTATGAAGAAAACTGATAGGAAATAATATTGAAGTATAAGGTTTGGGATTGTGAAGGTCCTTGAATGGCAAGCTAAAGAGTTTGGTGTTTGAACTGGGGAGAGGTGCAATCATACAGTGTCTTAAGAAGTTTCTGCAATCATGAAAACTTCAAAATGATAGACAGCACATTGTGCATCAATATTATTTCATTATCTCATGCACATTAAAAGCTCCAAAGGTAATGTCTGGGAGAGAAAACACGTACTGGGAAAACCAGATGGCTATCCCAGCGTTTCCCAGCTAGTTTGTACAGACATTGTCTATGCTTTGAAACATGAATCAATTTGTCCTCAAGTGCAGCCTGGAGCAGTAGGAGACTTGAGGCTTGTCACTTTTGGCTGAGAGCAGCCTCCTATGGTCTGAAAATCCCCTTTGGTTTACCTCAGTGGGTTGTACAACTATTAGCATCTTCTACATAAATTATGCAGGGCCTGGTACCTTGGCATGCCACCTGTGCAATCTCACAGAGTCCCCTTTCCAAAGGGCCCCACACTTGATGTAATGCTCTCCTATTGCCATATTGAAATTCTTCATACTTTTTTAACAAGAGGTCCCACATTGTCATTTCACTGTGGGTCCTGCAAATTATATAGCCACTTGTGGTTCCATGAATATGAAAACTATTGGGAAATATGGCCTACACTGTGGTCCGAATGCACTGTTACGTATATCTATATAAGGGAGCAATGAAATAATGAGGCCAGCACTGCTCTTATATAACAAAATGGATTCTAAGCTTAAATCTTTATTATTTTTTCTTCAAAGCCGTGACTTCCACGGCTGCCATAGGCCTAAGCTAAATATAATATTTTAGCCTTGTGGTCTTCCAGATGATAAATTAAGGAAACACTCCTGTATCATATTTACTTATTTATAATCTACCTCCTCCTGTAGCCTGGATACCAGCATCATCGAGCTCTACATCCTCTGAAGTCCCATCAAATTAAATTCTGAGAAAAACCGTTAGCAATTATTTTCCCTAATCAAAGTGCTGAAAAATATAGCACTGCATTCGAAAACATTACAGGCTGCCTGATAGAGTCATTCTGTCGTGTATTTCCTTTTCTGAGTCAGTAAAAATGTATAAACTGAATAAGTATTCATTATTTCCTTAAGCATAGTTTGTTCTCTCCATTATCTCTATTCTATTCGTGTACTTTTTTGTACTTGTGTTATTATAACTGTTTTATCTTATTTTTATTTTGTATTTTTTGAAGTTATAGATGCATTTAGTTCATGTAAATAGTCAAATATTTCTACAGGCTTAATTTATAAAAATGTCACCTTCTCCTCCTCTACCCTGTGTCTATTCTCTCCTCTAACTCCCCAGGGCAAATATGTAATTGTTTTTAACATCTTTAGTAGTTACTTACCTTTTATGTTTACCTTCCTTCTGCTCAGTTATGCGTTGGAGTTTGTTTCTCAGTTTTATCCATTATATTGACTTACCACTTTGAGAGATAGAGACTTAACTTTCACAAGTATTCATGTACATCACTGCCTGACTTTTTCCCTTTTGTCCTTTTTCCTAAAAAGGATCATTTTTGTGTTAAATCAACAGTCATTATTTATATTATTATGACTATGTAAATATTATACATATTGTTCAATGATTAAATTGCTTCTTGCACAACTTTTGGTCCCTTTAAGCTAATAGTTGTCTCCCTTTATAGGTTTCTTATTTTTCTTTATAGCTAGACACTCTTCAAACTCTTACACTCTGATCTTACTGTAAATATTCTCTCAATATGTTAGCACACATCTGGTATTCTCATTAATCTGGTCTTCCTAGAGACCTCCCTCCCCAGCTCTGCTGTCCACCTGCCGTCATCCTCACTAGGTCTGCTGCCAAGGGGCCAGCCTAGGGTTGCCCGTGGCTGAGATCTCTTACTTAAGGATAACAAAATTAAGTTGATTTGAAGTCCTGTATATGACTGGGATTTATTGACTGATAAATTTCAATGGAGGATGTTGTGGATGAGTTGTTTCTTTTATTAATAGACCTGTTTTTGGTATTTTTAGATATTTCCTATTGATCTCATCATATTTGCTAAGAGTGAACCTTCTATTGCCCTACCTGGAGAGAAGGTTTCTGTATGCCAAAAGAGAAAACATCTGAGGAGTCCTGGCAATCATGACACCTTTTTTTGGGGGGTTGGGGGGGACTGTGTCTCACTCTGTCACCCAGGCTGGAGTGCAAGTAGCATGGCCTTGACTCACTGCAACCTCCGTCTCCCGAGTTCAAGCTATTCTCCTGCCTCAGCCTTCCGGGTAGCTGAGATTACAGGTGTGCACCACCATACCCAGCTAATTTTTATACTTTTATTAGACACAGGGTTTCACCTTATTGGCCAGGCTGGTCTTGAAATCCTGACCTCAAGTGATCCTCCCGCCTTGGCCTCCCAAAGTACTGGGATTACAGGCATGAACCACTGTGCCTGGATGACACCATCCTCTTTTAAGTGTGATGTTGCTCATTGTATTTGGTGTCTCCCTGTTCACTCTCTCACTCTCAGTTTTCTGCTGAAGTGAGGAAGGAACAGGCACCCACGCTGACTGGGTGCTGAGGATTCCAGAGAACAAGCCATTTCACAATCAGAATTTCATCAGATCCTCCTGTTTCTGGTCTCTTTTGCAGCCCTATTTCAATAGGTACCTGGTGTTGACAATTTCTAACCCTTTCTTTGTTCGGTGGTACAAGCAGCATTCTCAGCTTCCCTACTAAGAACTTAGGTTTTAGGTTTCCCCCTCAGGTCTTACATCACTGTCACTTACATATCTGCTTTCCAACTAGAATCTTATTACTATCTATTCTCCTGGCCCCTGTATATTTATGCTTTTTCATTCTTTTGTCATCATTTTAGTGGACAATGGAGGTAAGTGCATATGTGCAATCTGCCATCTTTAACTAGGATGTGTCATTGTATTTGGACTAAATTTTTATTAAGTATCTCAAATCACGTTAATAAGTAAACAGAGTATAACTAAGGAGTAGATAAACAAATGAATGAATACAAACTTATCAGTCATAATTTAAATACTCATTACAGATAACTTTTCCTTAAGTGTTTTAAATTTCTGTTTACTAAGGATTCTCTTCCTTTGTCTTTTGAATACAGATGGAAGTTTTAGACAAAGCCGATCAAACCTCACCTCTCTGTTAGTGCAGCCCATCTCTGCATCCCTCGTTGCAAAACTAGTCTCTTCACCAAAAGCTAGAACCAAAAATGATGCCTGCAGCCCTCTAGAGCTTCCAAATAATGGTAAAGTATTTAATGTCGTTCTCTGTATTTTACAGTTTTTGTAAAGACCATCGTCATTTTTAATCTCCTAAATGGATGTATGTAGGATTATCCCTTTCAAAACCATTGACTTTTGATGAAGTGAGCATTATTTTCTTCTGTGGCTCTTTAGCAGCATATTTGGGAAGTAATTTTGATAAAGACCGAGAGTTGACCAAAATGAGAGATTAGAAAAAGAAACCATTTTGAACTGCTACAAAGAAAAGTAGCTTTATAAATAAAGCATTTTGTACGTTCATGAAAATCTGCTTAACATAGTTCCCCGGTTTCAGCTTCAGCAGTCTCATCGCCTGCCAAGATTCAGTGGATAGCAGGCAACTGTCTGGGGTATGAAGTCTTTTAGTATAAAGCATTAAAGCCTAATTCCTGCAATTGACTAAAAAATCCCTCTGTCTATACGCATCATCGCCCTAGAGATGCTTCTTGTACTGCAGTGCAGTTTGTCAGGCCTTGTTGGAGCACGTAGGATGAAACTGAAATAGTTAAGCTACCTGTGGTGGGATGAAAGCCTTGGGCTGCATCTTATTCCGGCCTCCAGCCTCAGCATTAGGGTTCTAAAGAAAAGACTCTCTCTACAATTTGTTAAATTTGTATCTATTTGCCGGGAACTACAACTTGTGGGCTCTTTTTTGTGTCCAGACCTCTGGGCTCAATAGTCATGTTTTATCTCAACTGTTTTTCTCTGGACAACAAAAGCATACAAAAAATAAAATATGTGGAAGAAATATGTACAAAAAAAATCTAAATACATTAAGGATTTCTCTGTTAGGGACATATGCTTTTCAAAATCCTATAGATTGAGAGCCTCCTAAACTGATTACCAATTAAACAAGGTGGGAAAATTAGAAAACAGTAATAAGCCAATGTCCTCAAAGCAGGAATGAAGAAGCAATCGAGGAGCTTTTTCTTTTGTTTTGCTTCTGCCATTTATTCTGAGCCCAACGAATTGATTATTGGCTCTATTTGTTAAAATATGTAAACAACACCAAAATAATAGTGTAGTTTTAAGAGGCACTGGACTTGTAAAAGACCATATTTAAGCCCAGATTTAAGTAATTAATTAATTCAATACAGAGCCCCCAATACATTCCAGCCACTGTCCTGCCCTCAAGGAACTGACAGTCCCCGTGCTAGCTCCATGCCCTCTCCTATGTCACCTCCCACTGGAAACCTCTATGTCTGCAGCTACAAAAGATAGCTACACCATTATCATCTTAAATAGTTGTGAGAATCAAAGTATGATATGTGTATCAATTCCTTTTTAAAATTTTTTTGTGTTATATGTTATGTTACATATTTTTTCAGACAAGGTCTTGCTCTGTCATCAGGGCTAGAGTGCAAGTGGCTTAATCATAGCTCACTGCAGCCTCAAACTCCTAAGCTGAAGCAATTCTCCTACCTCAGCCTCCCAAGTAGCTAGGACTACAGGTGTGTGCCACCACACTAGACTAATTTAAAAAGTATGTATTTTTGTAGCCACAAGGTCTAGCTAAGTTGCCCGGGCTGGTCTTGAGCTCCCTAGATCAAGTGGTCCTCCTGCCTCAGCCTCCCAAGGTGCTAGGATTATAAGTATGAGCCACCATAACTGGATTAATTTTTTTGTATATTGTAAAATGTTACATAACTATTAAGAAGTATCTTTGTTATCAAATAACTACGTTTTTTTAAAAAACGTAGACATGTCTTACTCTATTGCCCAGGCTGGAGTGCAGTGGCATGATCATGGTTCACTGCAGCCTCAACCCCCTGGGCTCAAGTGATCCTCTTGCTTCAGCCTTTCGAGTAGCTAGGGCTACAGGCACATGACACTACACCCAGCTAACTTTTAAATCTTGTTGTACAGACAGGATCTTACTATGTTGCCAGGGCTAGTCTCAAATTCTTGGGCTCAAGCAATCCTCCTGCTTGTCTCCCAAAGTGCTGGGATTATAGGCATGAGCCATTGTGCCTGGCCTAACATTAATTTTCTTCTTAATATGCAGAATAATGTACTTGCAAAGTAAGATGGCACTCTCCAGCTGCATTTCCGTAATAAATTAACAACAGGCATGAAGCCTACAAGAAGAGTTGAGATATATACCCGTGCTAAAGCAAGAAAGATAGGCCTACTTTCTAAGGGATTATGACATATGAAATTGTTCTCATGGATATTGTTATGTTTTTAGAAAAATTGTTATGTTTTTTAAAAATTCAAAAAGATATATTTAAATCATTGAGAAGACATTTCATGTTATAATGAGTTATTTATTTTTTAAAATACAGAATATACATTTAAATTTTCCAAATACTGATTGAGCAGTCTCACTCAGTCTGGTAAATCAGTATTGGAAAATCTAAATGTATAATTCTATATTAACGTATAATCCTACATCAAACTGAATTTAATGTAGGATTATAACCCCTTACCCTAATGTTTTGGACAAGAATGCTCATAGTTTTTCTGAGATAATTGTTTCCTCATAGATACTATAAAATGCATTAATTATTCACAGTGATGTATATCAGGATGGAACATGAAAAGGATACTGAATGAGGTACTATAATTTTAAGCAATAACAGCAATGCTTATTATTTAAGGATTAAAGAAATAATTTAAAACATATTATAATTATAACATTTTGTTGAATTTTCTAAGTATAGCCCTGATCTTTAGTGTTGGAAAATCTTCACTTAACAAGTTGGGAATGGGCACATTAAGAATATGTGTGAGAATCCACTAGTTATTTATCCTACCCATTTAACCCTTTATGCACACTAAATCAAAATTCTCTAAAATCCAGACAAAATGTAATAGAATTTTTCTACTACCAAATCAAAGGCTACATTTAATAACTCTAGTGTTAAAGTGAGTCATTGTTCAAATTTCAGAAATTGAGTCTTGGTCCTGTTTGTCCAGACTTGGATTATCCTTGAACCAATCATCATAATATAGTTGATGTAGTCTGTCAATAGGCTTGAGTCAACCAGAATCTATTTCTAGGGATATTGCCAAAGCTACTCATAAAATGTTGATGGGAAATGCTGGCAGCAGTTCAAAAAGGGAAAGTGGCAAATGGATGTTTAGAAAGCAAGTGTAGTTCAAGGATGATACAAGTCTGGCCAAGACTCAGTTTACAAACTTTAAGTAATGACTTGCTTCATCATTAAAGGTGAACAAGAAACCATGTAGCTCTGGGATCTTTCTCTAGCCTTCTTGAGACCATGGGAATGCATCCTACCTGAAAATAAAGTCAACATAGGAAGGGGTCAGATGAGTAAAGGGGAGAGAAAGATAGAAATAGAGATAGAGAGAAGGTGTGGGGAAAGACGGAGAGAGAAAAAGAAACCCTATTTACATGATTAGAGCCTTAAATAAAGCCTTGTCTGAAGCCAAATCTACTAACTTTTCATATATATGAGTCAATACATTCCTCCTTTGTCTCAGCCTATTTATATTTGGTTTTTGGTTACTTGCAACTAAAAGCTATCTAACTGATACAAACCATAACACTTAAAGTAAACAAAAGAATTAAATGCCTTCATGCATGAGATAGGCTTAGCAAATTGAAGTGGACAGCTGGGCATTTGTATCGCTGCGAGAACTAAAAAAAAAAGTATGAGGAATGGAAAAAGAATCAGGAGAAAAGTTCTTCCTTAAATAGATTGTTTGCATTAATTAGATAACTGGATACTGACTCCATTTCATTTTGAATGGTCTTTTTCTTTGTAGACCTGGCCCTTTCATTCAATGTATTGTCAATATTTGTCTTTGAAGTTTAGTCAAAACATGGAAAACTTAATTTTCACATGTCAATCTGAGCTTGTGGTTAAAATTCATGACTATAATAATTAAAAGAGAAGAAGAAACTTTAAAATCCATTAATGTAGTTTAGGGTGAAAAATATAAATGAATCAAGTTAAAAATAAACATTTTAATATATTTGATGATTCACTTATTTTGAAAAAATAATTCTTTACATGTTGCTTAAAACTTATCAGTGATGACAAAATTTTACATAAATAAATTTGGATGATGTCTCTTCAAGTGGATATTCAAGTGCTATTATTTCCTTATTTCCTTATTTACAATTCTATATTTTTATGAAAATTACTTTTATTATTAAAATGACAGTGTCTAACTGATCATCTTGTTTATACCTTTTACATATTTCTAATGCATTTTGAAAATCTATCTTCCTAATCTGTTAGTAGTTACTTGAAACAATGCATTACTAGCATTTCTTGAGTATAAATTTAAAAACATGTATTGAACATATTATCTACAAGTTGTAGTTACACAAATATTTATTGACAAATGGTGCCTTTTAACTTTTCAAGAAATATCTATTAAAAGGAAATGTTAGTACAATTGAATCCAACATTGTGTATTCTCACATATGAAACTAATCAATCTGTTCAGAGCAGCGTCGGAATTGCTACATGTGAGAAAATCCAGTACATTATGCTATTCTCATTAAAGAATGTCTTGAAATTCTCTCTCTCTCTCTTGCTGTGTCTTTCTCTCCCTCTATCCACCTACCTATCAATTTATCTTGGTAGACAATGGAGTAATATGATCTTATATGACATGGCTTCCTTTAAGTTCCAACATAACAAATGACAAACCTTTTTGGCCACAACAAAACAAAGTATTGTTTAGTAGACCTTAAAAGAGAAAAAAGAAAGGGAAAACTAAAAACTTGTTTTTGAGCAGAGTGCGCTTTAATAATATTGATTAGGCTTTTCCAATCAACATGGAGGAAAATATTCAGAAGAAATGGGGAAAATTTTCATCTGTGCAGAGAACTTCTATATAGCATGCCTATAGATATGATGGCTGCTCTTTATCTGAATAATTCAGGGAGCTAGAACTCTGTAGGAAAAACTGATATGTGTGGAGACAAATGCCAGATCAACTGTCTCCAAGCAGTCAGTTACATAGTGAACCTAGGAGTCTGAGGTAGGAGCTGATAACAGAGTATTGCGTAGAACTAAAGATCAACATTCATGAGCTGCCAGTCTGAAGTCCTTGGACAAAAGGAAAAAGAGCTTCAGAATTCACTTTGAAGGACTGTTCATCAGGGATCTTAAATGGAGTGAGCGTAGGGGGGAAACCTATTGTCCAAAGTCCACAGAAAGTAGAGTCAATTCTCTGTTTCCTGGGGAGTGCAGGCTGGGCTTACCAAAGGTGACGCAGATCTGACATTCACCCAGAACTTCTCAAGTTTCCAGGATTCTGTCTCAACAGTTTTGATTTTAGAAATGATTCAGCTGGGGTACAGTCTAGAGTTTTTGTTTGTTTGCTAAAAGACTTAAAGACAACCTGAGATGTACACTTGAAAGCAAAATTACTTTTAAAAGTGTTTTCTACTTTTTCAATATTTCTCAATGATTTTACAGCTTCTTATATTCTTAGCATATCGTTTTTCAAATACCTGTCACTTTTTACAAATTATAGAAATTCCAATAAAACTTTGGAGTTTGTATGTGTGATGAAATCCATTAGCGTACACCCTATCTTTGTATTTTCATGTTATGGACCAACACTGCCATTTACTAAACAAAAACTTGCAGAGACTCCTCACTGCCTTTGTGTTTCTATATTCTGCTATTCCTTGCAAGTATCCAGTATTTCTCCTTATTATTCTATTCAGTATTATCCAAATATGTCTTGCATGTCTGTGTCTCTAAGTTGTAAAGGCTCATTACCCTCTAAATTCTTAAGGTTCAGTGCAAGTGTTATATTCTCCACCAAAAGCTCTTTAGGGTTTCATTCAAGTTGGACGTAGCTTCTCTTTATGACTCTCTCATGCATTTGGCACTTGTGTGCTATTTGGCATTATGATATGATATTCTTCTGAAGCAGAGCATAAGCAACTGAATTTTCATTAGAATATGTTGCTTCCTCTTCATAATTCGATTATTTGAGGTTTTCTTTATGGTTCAGGGTATCATCAGTGTTCTATGAGTATTTGAAATGAATGTATGCTGTGTAATTGTCTATTCTATACATGCCACGTAGACTAAGTTCCTTAATCAGGTTGTTCAAATATTCTGTATATTATTCATGTTAAAATCTCCTACTGGGAATATAAATTTCTCCATTTTCCCTTGTAGTTAGTCAATTTTCACTTTATATATTTTGGGATTATTTCTTCGGTGTTTGTAAATTCAAATATATCATGTCTTCCAGAATGGTTGAACCACTTATCACATGAAGTGATATTCCTTATGTGTAGTAATTCATGTTTTAAGTTTGAGTATTAATTTAGTAACACTATTTGTATTAGTATCTTTATGCTCTGTATTTTTTGCTTTCAGCCTTCCTGTATCTTCCCTTTATATGTGTCTCATTAATAGCAAATAATTTCCAATTTAAATGCAATCTGATAGCCTTTTAATAGGACCATTTTGTCCCTTTCATTTAATGTGATTAATATGTACTTAGGCTTATAGTTTTCATCTTAATTAGGGTTTCTTCTTTGAATCACATATTGTTTTCCTTGAGTTTCATTTTTTCTTTAGATTTACATGTTTGCCATTAAATTTTTCTCTCTATTATTTAGAAGTTATAAATACATTTTGTATTCTTTTATAATTAATCTAAGAAATTACCACTTCTTAGAGATCCCATGCCCCTGCTCTTCTTAATGTCAGGTAACTTTCTTTGCAGTCTCATGGGAGGGAGTGGGGAAGTTCAGAACTGTAGGATTCCTACTTTATAGAGGAAGAATCTTTTTTTAGAACCACCTTCTTCATCATAGTTTTGATAAGCCCAGGACTTTGTCTTCTGACCTTTGCATCTCACGAGGCCATCAATATTAAAGGGTTCTCTTTGTTTACCAAATTCCCTTAGGTTGAAGATAGCCTCATAGTTTTATTTACCTGGTTTCCCATCACAACTTAAATTTTGACCTAGTAAATTCTTAATTTCTTGCTAATTCTTAGATGCTGTTAACAAGATTTGTTTTATATTTTATTTGGCATTATAAGTTATTATCAGTGAGTGGATTAATCTGATATACTAGCCCACTATATTTTTAGTAAAGAAAATCTTCTCTTCCTTTCCATCCATTTATTTCCTGGCAGCAAATATGGACTTGGAAAATTGTATAGATTGATTGACATATAAATCAGGTTTTCAATCAAGATAAAAAGGATACACTAAAAATGTGCAATTTAAGAGAATTTAATCAAGTGCTTATGCACATGGTGTGGACAGGTAAAGCAAAACAAAAAAGGGCTACCATTGCTACTGCCTCTAAACCAGGTCTAGTAATTGCTACCACTGTAAACCTGAAAGGTCAAGAAGAGAGAGCAGTTGCAGGAACTGGCAAGTACTTTAGCTATAAGAGAAGTGCTGTGGCTTTCAGTCAAGCAGAGTTGTCACTGCATAAAGTGGACAGCCAGGGAGGGTACTGGAAAATAAATACTCCAGTCTTTCACTTAACCCAACCTGCTGGCCTCTTGTAGATGCCTTCAATGGGGTAAACTAAACCCGAAGCCAAAGAATAAAAGAACCAGGTAGATGTAGTTCTTAGAGGTACTTCTCCTGGGGTAAGGTTAATGGAGGGTAGCAAATAGATGTCAATGAACAAATAGAAAATATGCAGCAAAGATAGTGCTTCAGGTGATTAGTCTTCTGATTAATTTTATGATTTATGATTCGTGGAAGTGTTTGGTAGACAGATGAGAAAAAATTGTCAATTTTTACATTTCTGAGGGATACAAAGAGAGTAAAAGTTATTGTTTCTCATATTCATATTATTTAAAATATCTTCGTAGTTACATAATTTTACTAAATAAAAAGAATACAATTTAATTCAATGTTAATTGTTTTTCCAAAAGTATGCAAGCTCACATGAGTACTTGCACATATGGATGTGAAAATGTGTATGCATGTATTAGACAATCAGGGGATAGCTATATGTACTTGAAAGTTTACAAGTTATGATGGCATAGAATCTAGAAGCAGTTTATATTCAGATTTTCCGGCAAACAGTTGGCATTTAGGAAAGATAGCTGCAGACTGCAGCATCTCAAGCATCAAAACTGTGCCTCTAGAACAGATTCTAGTCCCCGTGAGGATCAGGAAAATTAAGAAAATGAAAAAACAATCTGGAAGTCCAATCCTAGAAGAAGTTATTTTTTAGAGCCAGGTCGGCAAGAAAGGGACTCAAGTATATGATAATAGGAAAAATATTTAATTAAACTTAGAGACTCTGGAAGAACTATGCCTAGGAAACTAACAAATGCTTAATTATTTGCATTGAGACTCAGAGTTAGCAGCAAGTGTTATTCTTCAAATCTCTGAATAAGATTGGATTTTTTTCTAGATACTTGGTATAATTATTCACAATACAGGTGGAAATGAAGCTTTGTTAGTTAGCACGGAAGAAGAAGATTGGGAACCAATTAATCTGGCTCTTAATAATTGCAACAAAAATGCAAGACAGAATTGTCTCTGGACCATAAAATTGGCAGTAGTTATTTTTCTCTGCACATGATGAAATTAAGGGATAGAGAGAGGCAGCCATTTCATGTCTCTTAGCTCTGACACCCCTCACCCTATTTGAATACAAATGTTCTCTGAGTGGAACACATTTTTATATCTTGAAATCTTTTAAACTTCACATGTCATAATTAAAGCTGTCATCAAATTTTACATGAAAGGCAGAAATTGGTAAATGTGAGCTGGAAATGTAATTTTTAACTACCAATACATACACACACACACACACACACACACACACACACACACACACAGAGCAATTTTTTGAATAATTAACTGCCTCTAAATGTTCTCCAGGAGTTTCTAATTACAACTTTCAACTGTGAATCTTTTTTAAATCTTGAAATAAATGTACAGAAATTTGCGAGAATAAAAGTATTTTTTCCTAACTACTCAAGAGCAAATTACAGAGTGAATATGTCTGACTTTGTCGGTGAATTATCTGACAAACAATAACATACTCCTACACAGATGACACAACCATCACAATCAGAAATTAATCATTGATACATTACTACCATGCATTCCACAGACTCAATTAAACATTTTCCAATTTTCCCAGTAACATCCTAAATTACAATAAGATCCAAACTAGGCACATGTATTGCACCAAGTTGTCAAATCCTCCATTTCCTTCAACCTGGAAGAGTTTCTGTCTTTTCTTGACTTCCTTTGCTTTGCTACCTTTGAAGATTCCACACCAATTATCTACAGTATTGTCCCTCCAATCTGGGTCTATCTGATGTTTTCTCATGAGGATATTCAGGCTCTGAATCTTTAATAGTAATATTACAGAGTGAGACTATGTTTTTCCTATTGCATTTTATGAGCTGGTGCATGATATTACCATGTACCAGGGAACAATTTGTTCCCCTGTTTGTAATCAGTTGATGCCATTATTCCCTCCACAATGGATCCAACCTTCGTCACTGTCCAATATGGGCTATTCGCTCTACATCAAATGTTCTACCTCCCCCTACCACGATGTAGTTAGCTTGCTTACTCTACTCAGGCTCTAACAATGTATGTTTTTCAGCTCTTAAAAGCAGATGTCCTTCTCACTCTGCTTCAGTTTGTCCCATCTCTAGTGATGCTACTACCTTTGATCACTTAATTAAGGTGGCGGCTGCCAGGTCTCCTTATTGAAGTTACTTTATACTTTTTTTCTTTTATACTCAATAAGCATTTGAATCATGTAGCATACTGCCCCAGACCCCTGCTATCTTTAGCCACTAGTATTTGTGTTCACTGACACTTGTTGCCCAGTCATTTCTGTGATGATGCCAATGGTGACTTTCCAACTTCGTTTTTTTATTTTGTTTTTAAGACAGTTTCACTCTGTCACTGCAGTGCAGTGGCACCATTTTAGCTAACTGCAGTGCAGCCTTGAACTCTTTGGCTCAAATGATCCTCCTGCCTCAGTCTCTGAGTAACTAGGACTAGGGGCATGCACCACCATGTCTGGCTAATTTTTTTTTTTTTTTTTTTTTTTTGGAGAGACAAGATCTTGCTATGTTGCTCAGGCTGTTCTCAAATTCTTGGCCTCAATGGATCCTCCCAAAGCTTTAGGATTACAGGCATGAGCCACCACTTCCAGCTGTAATTTTATCATCTTTACACTTATTAGTTGAAATTCCACTGTAAAGAAGATATTTTTCCTTTTTTCTATTCATTTTTTGTATGATTTTTTTAATTTACACATGCCAGTATTGAGTCATTACTTAATTAGGATTTATATTCATAATGGATTCAATAGGCTATAAACCAGTACTATTTGTATCTTGATACTCAAATTGTCAAATGTTAAGCAGTAATAGCAACTTCAGCTGGGTTCTGTGTTCTTTGACATGTACTCATTATTCTTCATGTATTTCCTTAGTTTTTGGCACCATAAGATGTACCAAATCATCTTGTACTTTTCCTGTGCCAGCTCTGTTATCAGCCATTTCTCCAAAGAGTCTAGGTCCTTTGAGTGGAGAATAGTGTCTAGAAAACCAGATCTGGATTCATCTATTGCTATTGAAGTATTACTTCTCTCCATACTACTCAGTGAACAAAACTAGGAAAATATTGTTATATTTTAATATTATATTTGTATGTAAATATATAAAAATATATCTATACACTCAGATTTATATCTGTATTTACTTTTAAATCTATATGCATGGGTGTTATGCACACACATACACACGGTTTTGTATATATGTATGTTCTCATGGATATATATATATATAATCAACAACATATATAGATATGTTCTCATGGTTTTATATATAAATATATAAATTAATATAAATTCATATGTTCTCTTGGTTTTATATAGAATATATAATTAAAATATATTAAGTTATAATTTAAATATAAATATAATTAAAAATAAATCACTTTGGGAGGCCGAGGCGGGCGGATCACGAGGTCAGGAGATCGAGACCACGGTGAAACCCCATCTCTACTAACAATACAAAAAACTAGCCGGGCGTGGTGGAGAGCGCCTGTAGTCCCAGCTACTCGGAGAGGCTGAGGCAGGAGAATGGCGCGAACCCGGAAGGCGGAGCTTGCAGTGAGCCGAGATCGCGCCACTGCACTCCAGCCTGGGCGACAGAGCGAGACTCCGTCTCAAAAAAAAATAAAAAATAAAAAAAAATAAATTATATATATATAAAACCATGAGAACATATCAATATCGAGTTTTATTTATCTTTCCATGTTTGTAAATCTTTTCTCTAGCAGTTAGAAATTGCCTTTTCATTAAATGGAATATATTTACTTAGGTAATTAGATCCTCTGCATGTAATCAATTAATGCCATTACTCCCTTCACAATGGATTCAACCCTAGGCACTGTTACATGCAGGCTATTCACTCTATATCAAATGTTCTGTCTGCCCCTACCACAATGTGGTTAACTTCCTCACTCCACCCAGGCTCTAACACTATATGCTATTCAGCTCTTAAATGCAGATGGCCTTCTCGCTTTGCTTCAATGGCTTATCTCATTGCACTATGTCCCCTGGCAGTTGCTTTCCTCCTCATATTCAGGCCTTCTCACACACAGGTACACATGTGCGTGCACACACACACACACACACACGTAGACACTATCCCCACCATCCTTGGGCCCTGATATACCATGCTGGACCACAAGCCAAAATAACTAGATCCTGAGGTCTACAACCACCATAAAAGAAAATTTAGCACAACAAATACATATACCACCCAAAGTTACCATATTGGAACACATGGTATAAGAATTTAAAATAAGGATTAAAGTTAAACTCAAAAAGAGAATAAAATATGTTAGCAATATAAAACAAAAATCAGAAAACATTTTAAAAAATGAGAGGAAATAATAGGCATGGAATATAAGATAATTGAAAGAAATATAGTAATAGTTAGGGTAGGTAGATAGATACAGTGATAGATAGATGTAACTGAAGAATAAATTCAAGAGCTAGAAGATCAGATTAACCTTCTAGATCCAGAGAGGCGTAGAAAAGGATGAACAGAGAAATACAAAAGTACGACTAAAAGATACAGTGGATTAAAATGGAGTTCTAGAAACAATATTAGAAGAAGGAAAAAATGAGAGAGAGAAAATGGTCAAAAAAGTAATAATAATTTTTCCAGAAAAAAATGAAAAAAACACACCTATATATTTTATAGTTAAATTCAAAAAGCACAAAGAGAAAAATTCTGAAAGTTTCTGTGGTGAAAAAGGGCTCAACATTAACAGGTGCTACACTAGGAGGAGACAATCTCTCTAGGTTTTAATTCCACCATCCCTGGGGATTTGGAGGAGGAGACATACCCCAGAGTGCAGGTTTGTTCAAGCCTTTTTACAACAGCGCCTCACTCCAGTAGATATGGGAAGGCCTGCTAAACCCAATTTCTGTTCCACTATTAAATCTCTCCTTTTTCAGTTTGTTCATAATCATACACGTTTTTACCTAAGTTCAATCATTATGTATATCCCTCTGTATTCTTTTCTTTTCACTTATAGCATATCCATGTTTCTACATATTCTTTTTATATTTTTAACAGCCACACATTTTATCACAATTCTCTAAGTCATTTCCCTGTTTCAGATGTTTATGTTGTTTTCTGTTATTGCTATTATAGATTATACTGCAGAGAGTTGAATTATTCTTGTAGGATAAATTTCTAAGTACAAGATTGCTTTTGTTATTGCTATGAAGAGTAATATTGCCTTACCAATGGGTTCTTCAAATTAGCAATGCCAACAGCAGCAGATGTGTCTTTAGAGCAAGTTTATTCAAGATCTTTCTGATATTTATTATTAAAATTTAAAATGTGATCATGGTGCTGACTCTAGTGAAAAAAAACAGACTCTATGCATATTTATTTTCAGATGTGAGTATGGAAACTCATATTATAAAACAATATGCATCAGGATCAGCACATGCATGAGGATGTAAATAAAGAGATGAAAAGTAGCTTTTTGCTATGTAAATATGTCATTATTTTGCCCTACTCTTTGCCTAGTGATACACAAGGAAGTCCCTCTGTCAGTTGGAAGGATCCAATGTAAATATACCATTCTTCTCAGAGCAAAAGATTGTGTTTATTTTCTCTGACCTCTGTGCTTCTTTTAAATAGTTCTAGACCTCAAGATGTAGAAAGCAGAATAAAATAATTTGAATTCCTTCCATACAAACATTTAAGATCTCTGAAGGAAATTTAAAAGCAGCTCTCAAAAAATAAAGTAAAATATAATCAAATATACAAAAGCAAAAATGAAGACGGAATCAACAATCGGAGAAGTAAGCAAAAGAGTTGCAACTCTGTTTGCTGAGTATTCAGAAGTTATGGGTCTTGGTAAAATTAGAGTGGGAATATAGCATCAACAATGGGACAAAAGAGGTGATCATGTTCCCAAGGAAGCAGGGTGTTGCAGACCCAAAGAGTGAGCAGCAGCAATATTTATTGTAAAGAGCAAAACAACAAACCTTCCACAGTGTCCAAGGGGACCCAAGTGGGTTGCTACTGCTGGCTGGAGTAGCCAGCTTTTATTCCCTTATCTGTCCCCACCCACGTCCTGCTGATTGGTCCATTTTACAGAGTGCTGATTGGTCCATTTTACAGAGTGCTGACTGGTCCATTTTGCAGAGTGCTGATTGGTGGGTTTACAGTTCTTTAGCTAGATACAGAGCGCTGATTGGTGCATTTTTACAGAGTGCTGACTGGTGCATTTACAATCCTTTAGCTAGACATAGAGTGCTGATTGGTGCATTTTTACAGAGTGCTGATTGGTGCATTTACAATCCTTTAGCTAGACACAGAGCACTGCTTGGTGTGTTTTTACAGAGTGCTGATTGGTGCGTTTACAATCCTCTAGCTAGACAGAAAAGTTCTCCAAGTCCCCACTTGACCCAGGAATTCCAGCTGGCTTCCCCTCTCAATCCCCCTCTAAACAGGACACCCCAGCAGCTGGTGGGAATTGGGCAATGACCACTCCAGCTACTTCCAGTAAGAACGTGATCCAGTAAGAATTAGTGCATGTGTGTGAAAATGGTTATTGTAAATTTTAAGCACTATATTAATGCAAGGTAATATTGTAAGTAGTACAGTATACATATTGTGAGGTTTTCTCACTGCTAACTTAGACAAAAATATATTGAATTTTACAAAACCAGAAAAGATTCTTCACCTCTATCTATGTCTAAAATAAGCAGGAAAGATCATTGAAAGGTATAAGGTAAAGAGTCTATAAAGTTAACTTATGTGGATCATTTGGAACAAACCTTGAGCAGGGAATTAGACAAACAGTCAAAACAAACAAACATATGAGCCCAATGCTATGACAGTCTTGAAAAGGCAGAACTATGAGACAGTAAAAAGATCAGTGGTTGCTGCCAGGGGTTTCTGGGGAGAGAGGGAGGGAAGGAGGGATGAAGAGGTGGTGCACAGGGGATTTTAGAGTAGTGAAGCCATCCTGTATGATACTATCATGATGGATATACACCATTAGCATTGTCAAAGCCCATCGAATACGCAACACAAAAAGTGAATCCCAATGTAAACTGTGGACTTTATGTGTCATTATTGGTCTATCAGGGTAGCAAATGTTCCACAGTAATGCAAGATGTTAATAATAGGAGGCTTGGGAGGCAGAGGGTATTGGAGAACTGTATACTTTCTGCTCAGTATTTTTGTAAACCTAAAATGCTCTAAAAAACAAAGTCTATTAATTGAAAAACAAACAAAAATGCATAGTACCTAAATTAAAAGCACAATGCTCAGGCTCTACGTAGATTTACTCACAGATAAGGCACTCAGGCGTTCTCTAAAGGACTCTTTACTTTCGTTTTGGTTATTATTTTAATGGATTCAGTGTACTGATTTTCCATTTAATTTGTTGAAAGGGTACATTGAGGGAAAGAAGTAATATATTTATTATTACACTTTCTATCTAGCAGTAAGAAGTGACATTTGTAGGCCTGCCAGTATAATGTGGCTACTTTGCATTATCGGCTTTCAAATTTGCCACGCTCTGCCCTGACACTAATACCTAGCTACTCTTAAACCTCTGCTTTAAGGAAAACTTTAAAGATCCTGTGAACCACTTCCCAACCCAGACTTCTCAGGATCCATCAAATACAGGATTAACACATTTCATCTCCAGAGACTATGTCAATTATGTGACTAGAGTCCCTCCTGATTGGTGTCTTTGCCTTATTTGCAAAATTTTTGAATATCGAACGTAAACAGAAAAATTCAAAGAGGTAGAGCGATTAGTACAGATTTAGAATAGAGGTAAGGGACCTACACACTCAGAAATAAAAACTCTAATTACGAAAACATATACAGCTTTAAGAATCTTTATCCTTTTATGTTGTATAATGCTTTATTTACCATTTTTAAAGTGTTAATAATGATAGTGAGTCATACTGGAAAGGTTGTTGTCCACATGTTCTTTATCTGAAAATAGAAAAGCATTCAATATTCTTTGGAAATATTTTAATCTATTCTTTTCCGTTTTTAAAAATATGAGTTGCCCACATCTCCTGAAGGTCTTCTGAATGCTCTCATAATGAACCCTCATTGTAGAACTGAATGTAAGGTTTAAAAGTGTCTATTTATGGCTCTGAGGTTCAAAGAGGCTAGCAATTGTATCTTAGTCATCATTGCATAACAAGCACCTAAAATAGAATCTGTACAAAGTATTGAATAAATATTTGTCAGAAAAAGTATAACTTTCGCTATCTGAGAACATTCAATTCTGTGGAATTCTTTGCTGATGATATTGCATAAATAAATTTTAAGGTTTAAAAAATACAATAAAATATAAAGAAACAAAAGTCTTTAAATTTTTATTTTTTCAGAAACAAGAGTCGTCAGCATGCAAGTTCAGACAGTCACAAAATTGAAAACAGTTACTAATGTTGTTGGATATGTAGTGGGCTTGACATCGCCAGGTAAGTAGGGTTGAATATTTCTAATCTACACTTTATATGAAACTTCTCAAGGAAATGTTCTGTAATGATTTAATATCATACTTAAATATCCTACTTTAGATATAACTAGAAATGTGTCCCACTCTTAGAGTAAATAAGTTTGAAATGAAGAAGTGGGTCTTCCTTCTCTTTCCTACCATATCTCTTCTAAAATAAATCTTAGTGGGGGGCGGGGAGGGGGAGAGAGAGAGAGGTGGGAGTCTCTCAGGAGGGGATGAAATAAGAAACAGAGTTTACATTTGGTAAACTGGCATGTTCTAAAAAAGCCAAAGTTCTCTTTTTTTCTTATACTCATCATAACACCATTGAAAATTTTATTTTTATCAAGAAGACATTTTAAAGAATGATTTTCTTTTTCCTCACTGCAGCCTCTGCCTCCCAAGTTCAAGTGATTCTTGTGCCTCATCCTCTTGAGTAGCTGAGACTACAGACGCCTACCACCATGCCCAGCTAATTTTTCCTTTTGTATTTTTAGTAGAGACAGGGTTTCACCATGTTGGCCAGGCTGGTCTTGCACTCCTATCCTCATGTGATCCACCCGCCTTGGCCTCCCAAAGTGCTGGGATTATAGAGGTGAGCCAGTGTCCCTGGCTAAGAAAGATTTTCGTTTTTAATGATGTGTTTTTTTTTTAATAAAAGTTTTGGTCTCCAAATTTAGTTGTCCGGTTTTATTCTATGTCCCACTCTGCGTCCTTGGTCCACTGCCAAATTTATCAAATGTCTGCATGGCTTTAGGTTTTCAACGTGCTTATGAAAATAGTCACCTGCAGCTACTCAGGAGGCTGAGGCAGGAGAATCGCTTGAATCTGGGAGGTGGAGATTGCAGTTAGCTGAGATTGTGCGACTGCCCTCTAGCCTGGGCAACAGAGAGAGACTCCATCTCAAAAAAAAAAAAAAAAAGGAATCTTCAGATATTATGTAGGCTAATTAAGAGATTAATAGCAATACTTCCAAACACATTGTAAGGCTGAATCACATATTACTGTCTAATGTGCCTGTTATACAGTGTAGCATGTAACAATCTTTTTATTATGCTTTTGCTACTTCTGTTGATTTGGGGACATTTACGCAAGTTCTTCTTGGAGAATTATTCTTTTCCATGACTTTAGTAAAATTGGCCTAGTTGCTAGCTCAGAATTTTAAGATCAAGTTTTATAGCCTCCTGGTTTCTTGCTGGCCAACTCTTACAAAGTTCATGAAAGCCAGTTATTTTCTCTGATTACAGTTACAATGTTGAACAACCTCTGATTATAGTTCTTTAAATATAAGATATAAATAAATTTGAAAATTGTTACTATTGAATTTCAACAAATTTCCATCATAAGGTTCTCAATTGAAGCACTAGAATATTTATCATCACTGATACATTTGCAAGTTGTTATTGGAAAATCCAGTTGTACAAATTATACTAGTTTTAGAGTGAAGAAAATTCACTGTACAAAATAAACTCCTGGAATTGAAAAAATCAATTTTACCATTAGTATTCTTCAGTGTATAATATGCAAATCTTCTCAAATTTGGCTTATTTGAATTTTACAAAAAATTGACTATTTACGTGACATTTTATTTAATAACTTTGAAGATCAGAAACAATAATCAATTAGCATTGTTTCTTAGATATGGTTTATTTAGAATGCAGACAATTCCAAGCAAAACTTTGAGACATTTATGGGAGATAAGTGAATAAATTCTTGGGTTTTTAACATTTGCAGACACACTCTCACACTACGTATACCACTAATTAAATCTTTTTTTTTTTTTTTTTTTTTTTTGAGACAGAGTCTTGCTCTATCACAGGGCTGGAATGTAGTGACACGATCTTGGCTCATTGCATCCTCCGCCTCTGAGGTTCAAGCAATTCCCTGCCTCAGCCTCCCAAATAGCTGGAATTATAGGTGCCCGCCACCAAGCCTGGCTAATTTTTGTATTTTTAGTAGAGATGAGGTTTCACCATCTTGGCCAGGCAGGTCTTGAACTCCTGACCTCGTGATCCACCTGCCTCGGCCTCCCAAAGTACCAGGATTACAGGCTGAGCCACCGCCCATTAATTAAACCTTAATAAAATGCTGGCAGATCAAATCCATTGCCAATTCCTGTGTGGAAAACTAAAATATCTTCATACTGTGGCGTTTCTTGTAAGGTAGCTTTTTGGTGTTATAAGTCAAAGGGTGATTCATTTATTCCACACGTGTAAGACCTGCTTTGTGTTGAGCATTGTTCAAAGTGGCTTACAAATAGTAACTCCTAAAACTCAAAACAACTAAATGGAGGATGTACTATTTGTTTTCCTACCTTAAAGATGAAAATACTAAGGCATCGAAAGTTGAAATAAGCTTTCCAAGGTCACACAACTAGTGACTTGCAAAGCCTGGATTCTAACCCAAGCAGGCTGGATTCAGGGTCTGCACAACTTACCATCCAGTTGTGGGACATCTGGTAATAAAACGATATTCAATGAAGAAAAATTTTTGCACAGATGTATGAAGATACTTGGTCAGATAAATTCAGATATGTTATTATTACCAATAACATTCCCTGACAACAAAAACGGAGGAAACTCTCGAGGGGCATTTTCAGACTTATTATTGAAAATATTCAGTAATGTACATTGAACAGGCTACTTCCATGTGTTAGGAAGGCTCTCCTAATAGTGTATCGAATAAATGTTGAATGATTGTATGAAATAAAATACGTAAAAGGCAACTTTTACAACAGTTGAATGACTTTTGATATTGGTGAATTTTATTTTATTTTTTCTTCACAGAAAGGAGAGGGCCTAAAATTATAAGTTGGAAGCTGTAATTAATTCCCTATGGAATTAATTTATTGCAGAATCCATACATGACTACCACATTTTTAATATTTAAAGCGCCTTCTTAAATGTATTAATAGTTTATTAATATTTACTGAGCATACATACATTGTTTACAGGGCACTTCCCACTCTGAGTCTGGAAAAATGTTAGATAAGGGTTTCACTGTGGCATATTTACATGCTTCATTAATTAATATTCATGTTCTAAAGGAGAGTAATATGGAGCTAAGCTTTGGATTCATAATTGGGTTCAGCAGCTGCCTCTGCTTTGATATACACAGATGTGTGAATTAAGACAGTGGGCAAAAAAAAATTAAAGTAGTCTTAATTATTAGAACAATTTTGCTTAATTATTGCTCAGTTGTGCAATAGAATTATGTAAATGTCATTAAATTTATTGTTAAGGTTTACATTTTTTTAAATGGCTCTTGTCCCTTTCTATTTTCAGACCGGTATATCATAGTTGGCAGCCATCATCACACTGCACACAGTTATAATGGACAAGAATGGGCCAGTAGTACTGCAATAATCACAGCGTTTATCCGTGCCTTGATGTCAAAAGTTAAGAGAGGGTGGAGACCAGACCGAACGATTGTTTTCTGTTCTTGGGGAGGAACAGCTTTTGGCAATATTGGCTCATATGAATGGGGAGAGGTAAAGCAAAATATACATTAATTACAGTGCTTTTCTTTTCTTTTCTTAGTTTGCTAAAGTAGACAAAGTTAAATGTTCAAAGCCAAGGGCAATAATGTGCTTCTCAACTAAAATGTCACATTGCCTAATTTGCTGAAATGGCTTATAATAATAAGACAGAGTTAGAGCTAGACCACAGCAAACTACATATGACCTTCAAATATCTTATCCCAATTGTTACCAGACTTATAAACCCTGATACAGTCTAACACACAATAGTGTTTACCTTATTATTGTATTTCTCCTTAGAAGACAGGATGACAGGCATTGGACAAAAAAGGATCCGATGATACATATTATCTTTCTTTTTCTACACTTTCTAGGAATAATCTGGAATTAGGGAACAATCTCCTATATTAAATGTTTGTTAACTTAGCATTATGTTTTCTCTCTTCAATACGGATATTGAATGTAAAATACATTTTAAAATCCACTTTTTCCTCCTACCACTCCACTCTTTCACCCTTATCTCCCTACCTTCTGTTTCCTACCTGCCTATCTATTGCCTACCTACCTACCTAAGCACCTTAGGAAAGCTGTATCCAAATGAAATCTAGCATGCAACGAGGTACAGTTAGAATACAACTGAAATATTGGAGAATTTAAGCCTCAAACGCTTCTGACAGACCTGGGTCTCATAAATACACTGTATTTTTAATGGAATATGATAAGTGATAATTGGATTGATAGAAAGTCTATTTACTTTTGTGATTTGTTTTAAAAAAGAGGTTCAATAGACATACGTAAACCAAAAACACTACATAATTTTACTAGGAAAGCAAGATAATTTAATACTGTAGTTTTTTCACTACTTCAACTTTGAGGAGAAAAATTTAATAGGAAATTATTTTGCTACATTTTTATTTTTAATCGCTCAAAAAAGATAAAAATCTGTTAAATCAAAGAAAATATTTAAAAAGGTATAGAAAAGAAGATAGCAAGTATCTTTTTTAATTTGAAGGAAAGAATAGACTTAAATATGAAAAAACTTTTTCAGTGTAAAATTCATCAAGATTCACACATTGTAAATTGGAATGCTTTTCTGTATGCAAATGAGTGGTGTGAATGTTTGAGCCATATTCAAAAGAACTACTTCAAATGAAAAAGTTCCATTGCTTAAAGAATCTTTTTAAGTTGACAAATTTGTAAGTAAGCTGGAAATGAAATAGCTGAACCAACCTCTCAAACTCATATTCCAAATTACTTTAAAGATTGGTAAACAAGTTACAGAACAGTTTAGGGAATATGTTTGTAATCTATACCATTTTTAATAAATCAGAAACAATGAAATTAATGTTTTAGTTTTCCTGTAACAGTAAAGCACATATCTTTAAAATGTCTTAAAGATTCTTTTCAAATTCCAAAGATGTATTTTGCCATATCAAACTATATTTTAGGTCTTCTAGATACCTATCTAGTAACTTTCACAATTAATTTATGTTAATTATAAATTAAAATATATATTTCTGAACTATGTTTTAGAATAGACTAGGCTTGTCTAAATTAATAGTTTCTAATGTAAACATCTCAAACCCCAATGCATGGAAAATTTTATTATAAAATTTAGTTGAGCATCAAGCATCAGAGCCTGTAAGTTGAATCAATGTGGGCTTGCATTGTGTGTGAGCAATAGTTTTTGTCAAAGTAAGTTGATAATTTTGTGGTTAATACACATTCATTTTTAAGTTTTTATGAAGTCATTGTACCTTTTGATAATTGTATATTTTCTTACTCAATGATGCTAAAAATACAACAACTACAATATGGGAGTTCACAGGAAAAAAATTTTGTTAAAAAGGATTATTCCTATTCGAACAATTAAATACCAATGTCTTTGAATGTTTACATATGTATTTACATTTGGCAACTGATTATATACATTCATTTACTGGCATTTTAGGTGACTAGACGGGCAAAGACATATAAGTAATGAAAATGATAAATAATATACATTTGATTATTGGCTTACAAAATGTATCTTTATAATTTACTGTGTCTCACCAGATTGTTTCAATGCAATTCATGAAGCCATTTTGTAAACATCCTGTTGAAGAGAAATTTAGAAAACTACTAGTTGTCCTGTTTTGCCTACTCATGTCAAATGTAATCCTGAGAATGAAAGAGTTTATGTTAGACTGAAACTAATTTATGCTCTAAATATATTTCCCCGTGAAAGGGAGTGAGGAAAGCCCTTATTGACATGTCATATTGCCCCATTTAATTTTGCTTACATAGAAAACTCTGGAAACCCACATTTGTAGTTAAGAGGATTAGATGATGTTGGTCAATAAATTTAACAATGGAATTTATAGACAGAATTATTAGAGAATTGATTTAATACTGATCTTGATCTTTGAGAAAAATTATAACATTTTGCTAAATAGGTTCTATACTTTAAAAAGTACCATTTCTTCTGTGAAGAATCTTCATTTGTCAGAGGCTATTGTGGAAATATTATAGATGCTGGAATAAAAGAAGTCATAGTTCAAATTCTCTTTACCATAGAACATGTCATCTTAGGCAAGATTAACTTCCCTAAGACTTGATTGCTCAAATGAGTCTACTAACGCCTATCTTAGGAGAATTACATAGAGTAACATATAGACAATGTCTGTATGTCTATAGTTATATAGTTTATAATTAAGTAGTCTAATTATATAGTCTATAATTATATAGTCTATAGATAATTATATAGTCTATAATTATATAGTCTTATGAGAATTATATAGACTAACATATAGACAGTGTCTATATGGTAGTGTGCTAATAGAAGCTGATATTTCATAGCACTTAAGTAACAGATATTTTTGAACAATATTATGGAAAAATTACTCAAGCTTAAAATTCATCATTTAAGTGCACTTAAAATGTTTACTAATTTTAAATGATTGTCTTTTCAGCCCTCTTTCAGAGGTATAGCTGAATTTTCAGCATAAAGTATGGATAACAGTGAAAGCATGCAGTATTTATGTTTCTGTCCCTGGCTTCTTTTAGTTAGCGTAGTGTTCTCCATTTCCATCCATGTTATCACAAAAGAGAGAAGTTTCTTGTTTTTCAAGGCTAAATTGTATTCCATTGTGTATATATAACACATTTTCTTTTTCTATTCATCTGTAACAGAGTGTAGAATGGTGGTTTCAGCCTGGGGTATGGAGGGAATGGGGAGAAAATGGTAAACTTCTATTATATATTGTGTGGCGTGGCGAATATACTTAGTAATAGAGTATTACACATTTCAAAATTGTTAAGTAAATTTTATGTGTTCTCATCACAAAAAATGTAACGTATTTGGGGTGATGAATATGTTAACCAGCTTAATTTAATTATTCCACATTATATTCATAAATCATAACATCACTTTGTACTCCATAAAATTATACAATTTTAAGCTGTCAATTTACAATGAAAAAAATAAAAATAAAATAGGATGACATTATCAATTTGGCAGGTGTACGAGTCCTTGTAGTCTTTCATTTCATAGTATTAGAAGAAGAAAGATACTTTCCCAAGTTATGACATAATGTAATCTTTTAGGACGTTTCTGTAGAACTGCCACCATGACAATTATTTGTTAAATGCTTACACAAAAAAACAGGAAAATAGCAGAAAGACTTAGTGGTCCTTCTTAATAGGATCAGTGGTCTTCAATTTTGTGTGGTAAGGAGCAGAAGAGAAGTGGAAAACTATTATATGGAATCATTTGGTGCAGCTTGTGTGCATGAAATGCATCAGGTTTTTTTTTAAGGTAATATTTGCAAGATTACATTGTATTATGGCCCATTTTGCTGATAACACAGGGTTATTTTGTGCAGAGTAGCTCATTGCTTCAAAAGTAAAAGGCTGGTTTTATTCATCACTGAAGTGGTTTATCTATATCTCTCCTCTTATTCAGTAACTCTAAAATTAAGTTGCATTCATATTCTGTAGTTAAATCCATACTGTGTTAACCTTTGAAGAACATTTTCTCTTAAAATTTGACTTTTGTCAGGAACATGCCTTTAATATAGTTTATTATATATCTAACTCTTACCACTCTTGTTTAAAATCCTTTTATAATCTTTGTGTACACTATTAAATAGTATAGGATCACTTTTTTAAGAAAGTAATTATGGCCGGGTGCAGTGGCTCACATCTGTAATCCCAGCACTTTGGGAGGCTGAGGCTGGCAGGTCACGAGGTCAGGAGATGAAGACCATCCTAACATGGTGAAACCCTGTCTCTACTAAAAAGATAAAAAATTAGCTGGAGGGGTGGCCGGCGCCTGTAGTCCCAGCTACTGGGGCAGGAGAATGGCGTGAACTCGGGAGGTGAAACTTGCAGTGAGCCGAGATCACGCCACTGCACTCCAGTCTGGGCAACAGAGCTAGACTCTGTCTCAAAAAAAAGAAAGAAAGAAAAAAAAAAGGGATAAGGTAATTATGCAACATAATAATTTTAAGTATGAAATGAAATGTTCATTATTCAACATCTAACTAATAGTAGAATCTATTTATTTGTGTTACAGATAGATCCTTTTTTTATTATTTCAGGATTTCAAGAAGGTTCTTCAGAAAAATGTTGTGGCTTATATTAGCCTCCACAGTCCCATAAGGGGGAACTCTAGTCTGTATCCTGTAGCATCACCATCTCTTCAGCAGCTGGTAGTAGAGGTAAGATGAACCACTATCGTATCAAATGATTATGCAAAACCGACCTTTTCTCTATATTTTGACATTTCTTGATTTTTTCATTTATTTTTAAATATGCATCAAATGTTGTTATTTCATTTATTTTTAAATATGCATCAAATGTTGTTATTTTTAAATATGCATCAAAGTTAAGAAATGATCTATTGCTGACATTTTATCAGTATACCTTAACTAATTTCTCATGTTCTGGAATTCTTCACTTGCTACTCTTTTATGGTCATATTTCTAGAAGACATGAGTCACACAGTTATAGAGAAGGTATACAAAAATATATTTTTAAAAAATATATGAATTTAGCTCTCAAATTCCCAATTCTGTAATCTCGACATTTTATGATAAGCTTGGTTACTTTTGAATTTCTTCCTCTTCATTCTTGTTTTAAGTAAATGTGAGACCTGTCCTATCTTTACATCTGCCGTGTAGGCCCCCTGAGAGCAAGAACATAGTGATAACTAAATTTAAAAGGTTTAGAAAATATTGTTTGAAAAATTACTTGTGGAAAAAGAAAACATGTTTTCTTAGTATCCTGAAAAATCATATATTTTTTATGTTTCATTGGAGTTACTTATTTTTGAAAATATTTTGTCACTTCTCACCTAATTTAAAAAATTTAGCAGAACATTTTTTCCTGTTTATTAGTAGAGTTCACACTTTTATTTCTGCATTCTTATTATGAATTTCACTACAGATAAAATACGTGCTATTTCTCAGTATGAAAACAATCATACCACAACTTAGGGGTGGTTTCCTCTTAGCCTCAATGTCTGTTAATTTATATGCTGGAACCAATCTTTCAGATGCCCACAGGCCTTTTTGGGGAGTATTGCAGGAACTGAACTAGAAAAAGAGAGAGGTAATGAACAGAGCTTTGAATTAGCCATATTTTTGATTGAAGTGTAATGCAAACTAACATTTTACAACTTTCATAAAGTATTTTTTAGCTTAATAGTTTTTATTGGCATTTCCATATGTAGTACAATAAAGAAGACATGATGAAACATGAAGTAGGTAATTCTGTACATTTAAAATCAGCCAAGCCCCTGCGTGCATGCCTAAATTATATCCATATCTGTAAGTTAATTTCTCCTGCTGTGTGTATTACTTTGAATTCCTTGACTCTTACCTGCCTGGAAACCTTGCAAAAGCAAATGAGCCTCGGATGTCACCCTTGGAAATTTAAGATATTTCTGAATGAGTGGATTATAAGGTAGAAGAAATAGTGATCTCAAGTATCCAGAAATAGAGAAGGGTTGGTTTAAAAATCTGTCATTTTCTTATCGTGTGTTACAAGTTTTTTATTTGGAGAATCTTGAAAGATATTTCATCATTGAAATTGATGGGTAAATAGAAAGTTAATTATTAAGAAGTATTAAATCTACATAATGTTATTTCTGAGAATATAATGCTATTTAAAATATCTTTGCACATCTTATAACAAGACTAAAATATTTCAGTATCTAAACCTAATTATGTGAGAATACAGCATGGTTTCTCAATCACAAATGATGATTGATGATTCACAAATGATGACATACATGTCAACATGTACCTCACTTTTTGGAAGAGGAATCTTTTCTGTTCTATAATTGAAAATGTTTGCACACTAACAAATCTAAAAATGAACTGGAATGTGTATAGAAAATATTTTTTTCTGTTGAGATCATGTGTCTGTGTGTGTATGTGTTCATGTTTCACAGAACAATTTAGAAGGTTAGGAATATCACAACGTCAAGCAAAGGATAGCATAATGTAATTTCAAACAATGGGGATTACTTATATATATATATATATATATATCTAATTTTATGGAATGAATGTAAATAACTTAAGATATATTCGTACAAAAATTTAATATCACATTTTTTTTTTTTTTTTTGAGACAGAGTCTCGCTCTGTCGCCCAGGCTAGAGTGCAGTGGCGCAATCTCGGCTCACTGCGAGCTCTGCCTCCCAGGTTCACACCATTCTCCTGCCTCAGCCTCTCCGAGTAGCTGGGACTACAGGTGCCCGCCACCACGCCCGGCTAATTTTTTGTATTTTTAGTAGAGACAGGGTTTCACCGTGGTCTTGATCTCCTGACCTAGTGATCCGCCCGCCTCGGCCTCCCAAAGTGCTGGGATTACAAGCATGAGCCACTGCGCCTGGCCAATATCACATCATTTTAAAAAAATTATATATTTTTAAAACTCTCAAATATATAAAGGTTTATACATTTTATAAACACTCAAATCTATAAATGTTAAGAGATATGAAGAAAACAAAATTTTACAGTAATCTACATGATTTAGTTAAAACAATTAACCAGTAGTAAAAATTAAAAGAAATATTTAAAATGTTTCTTTCAAATAAAAAAGAACTAAAATGATAACATCCAGAACATATGTAACTTCACTTCCAGTGTTGAAGATTTTATCAATGATTAAGGACAAAGATATTTCATTAATTTATTTAGATTTATTTTTCTTTGAGTATACACACAGTAGTGGGATTGCTGTGTTGAATGGTAGATTTACTGTTAGTTCTTTGAGAAATCTCCATACTGTTTTCCATAGAGGTTGTACTAATTTACATTCCCACCAACAGCATATAAGCATTCCCTTTTCACCACAATCTATGCCAATATCTGTTTTTTAACTTTTTAATATTGGCCATTGTGGCTGGGGTAAGGTGGTATCTCATTGTGGTTTTTATTTGCATTTTTCTGATGATTTGTGAAAAAAGCATATTGACTAAATTGTAAATGACACAAGACTGTATAGAATATCTAATCCTTTGTATAGCAATATGTAGATTACAAAAGATTTCATCAAGTTCATATGATAGATTTAAATACATAAGATGAAATCTTTAAAGTATTAGTATCAAATATTGCATTTAATTTTTTAGAAACTAGATACATATAGGATGTTTTAATGGATTACAAGCTTGATATGAAACAAAACTGTAAAATGGTTGTCCTAAATCAAACACCAGTTTTAAGTACATTTATAGAATGTTATTCCAATCAAGGAGTTGGTAGTCCCACAGTATCTGGTCTATCAGACAACATCTTGATATGATAGTCTTATTACTCAAGTCACGATTACTGGATATATTGAGGTATAATTCACATACAGTAAGATACTCCATTCTTCAATGTACAGCTTGATGAATTTTGACAAATATATATAACCATGTATACACAATCACAATCAAGATATACGGCATCGCTATCACAGTCACGCCCTCAGCATCACACAACTGCTGCTGGCACTGGGGGGAGGCTTGTCACTAGTGATTCAAGACTGTTTTTCCTATCTCTTCAGTGCCTTTCAGCAATATGAAGTTAAAACCAAGTACTTTGAGTGCTCACCTGGTATTTGGTTCTTATGAAGGTTTTTTCTTGTGTAGATAGTTGTTAAATTGGTGTCCATTTTGGGTGGAAAATTGGTGGAGCCTTCTATTCCTCCACTTTGCTCTGCCCCAAGTCCCCAGCACCTTATTATAAAGAACACGGTGAACTTACTTTAATCCAGTATTCATATTGAAGGAGCATTATAAACTGTAATTATACATTCTGTCATGCACAAACATTTAAGTACACACACACACACACACACACACTTAGTATTGTATATATTTGTGTATTATATATTATATATTTATTTCTTGATTTATTCTACTGGAGACCTTAGGATGTTCTATAGACATCAGTGGAGTGCCAGTCCCTCTGATTGAGTAGGGAATGAGATCCTTGCTAAGATCTAATTTCTTGGGGGGATGAAAGCCCTTTTTTGTAATTTTATTTCCATTGACTCCTTAAATGTACAAAAAGATGTACAGGTAAGTGACCTCTTAGTGAAACACAAATGCCTTCATGCAAAGTGGATTATGAAATTAAAGATAAGATTTATCTCCAAGTAATAGTTTTAAAAATAAGATGCAAAACAAACACATATGCACCTCTCCCTATATGTTGCTGTTCTGCTCTTAGTTTTTGAAATCATCTTTTCTAGATGACAGAATGTATTGACTTTGCCTTTAGAAAAACAGAATTTGATCATCCATATTTTAGGCAGCGTTCTGTAAGTCTTAAGAAAATAGCAATGAAATTTCTAACAGGTTATTTTGGGAAAACCTGCAGCATTTGCACATATGAAAGCAGTCCATCTAGCCATATTCTATTTAAATATTGCTTTTGCAGCATCTGCCAGAAAATGGCCAACCTGATTAAAACTAAATAATTACATCCGTATTGTAAAACTTTGCAGAGGATAGAGAGTGTTTTTTTCAATTTAATTTAATTTAATTTAATTTTAGAGACAGAGTCTCACTTTGTCACCCAGGCTGGAATGCAAGTGGTATGATCATAGCTCACTGTAACCTTAAACACCTGAGCTAAAGCAATCCGACACCCTCAGCCTCCCAGGTAGCTAATCCTATAGGCATGCACCACCATGCCCAGCTAATTTTTTAAAAAATAGTTTGTAGAGATGGGGGTCTTGCTGTGTTGCCCAGACTTGTCTCAAACTCCCGGTCTCAAGTGAACCTCCTGCCTTGGCTTCTCAAAGTGCTGGGATTTCTGCCATGAGCCACCGCACCCAGCCAAATGTTGTTGTTGTAGTTGTAGTTGTTGTTGTTGTTGTTGTTTTAAGTCTCTGAAAAAGTAGCAAAGATATTTTGTAGTTTCTTCTTTAATTTCATGTTTTACTTTTTTTATATACAAAGCACCACAAAATGCATACATATATTTCAAGTCAACTACATTTGTTGGAGTTTTTGAGCTCCAAACTGGTCTATAGTATTATTTCTTCATTGTGAGTATCCCATTTGTTGCAAAGCCTACTGATGTGCTAAATATTTAAAGAGAACCCAAGATGTGCACAACATTGCTTAAAGTGTTGTGGTACATCATAAGCGGATGAAATGCCCCTGTTGCCAGGAGCTTATAATTTTACCAAGAACTTCAGATGTGCAGAAATAGCTAAGATATAAGGATGAGTGTGATACGTGCTATCCTAGAATTCACAGG
Source organism: Nomascus leucogenys (assembly GCF_006542625.1). Classification (NCBI taxonomy): domain Eukaryota; kingdom Metazoa; phylum Chordata; class Mammalia; order Primates; family Hylobatidae; genus Nomascus; species Nomascus leucogenys. The sequence continues at coordinate 96,649,281 of NC_044391.1, forward strand.
AAAGGGAAAGTATGATTGGCTTAATTTGGAAACATGCATTATATGACAGTGGCAAAAAACTGAATGGACTCAGAATCTTAAACAAATTTAGCCATCTGTCTTTTCAAACCTCAATCCTTCAATCAAGTAAAAAACAAACAAACAAGAAAACAGTATTTCTCTTCAAATCACAAGAAATAATGCTCATTCCCATTTTCTTGCTTAATTGAGTGCAAAGTTGTTATGCTTCTGCTCCTTTCTTCTTGTGTGAGGGTGACTAAAATGCCACAGCTTTGTCTACTGAGGTACTTACACAGTTACTTCTCCAACAGCCACTGTACAGTTTTACCTTCTGCCTGACCATGCCACAATTCTTTAGGGTATAAAAACAACACATGTCTGGCATTTTTGCTTGAGTGACTAGAGCCCTGACTTTCAAGTAACAGAGATATGTATTATTTTTCTTGACTTTATATTTACATATTCTGGAATAATAAAAATAACAACTAAGTCTTGTAATAAATCTAAATTAAACCTTGTTATATGAGCTTGTACAAGCTCTTGGATAAATCAATAGATATTCCCTTGAAACAATACCACCAGGCTATGATTTTAATATTTGAAAGGATTTCCTCGGGTCAGGCATCAGAGAAAAGGCCCCAATCATCTTTCTGGGGGCAAACACCAAAACATTGGGAGCCATGTTGAAACTTGAACACTTGCTGAGAAACAAACAGCAGAGAGGTCACCAAATCCAGAATCCTATAAAATAGCTTAGAACTTTACAGATGTTTCTTGAATTTCTTTAAGTGTACATATAAATCAATATATAAATGCATCATCAAGCATCTTTTAGAACAGATGTCACTACTTTTCTAAATCTCTTCGAACACTTTCTAACCTGACTCTGTATTGACTGCATTAACACGTCCTAGTTGAATTTTAGACTAAAGTCAATTCAGAATGATGATATTTAGCATATTAATTTCCCAGAGAATTAGAGAACTTCTTTATTTTATAATTGAAAGCCTGTAACTTTGTTTGGAAAACACCTGCATATTTTACTTTTTAGAGCTTTTGAAAGGGGAAAAGGCCAAATGAATTAAAGTCCTAACCAGAAATCGCTTAATTTACTGTACCTTCGTTCCTTTGTCTTCTAGTTTTGCTCGCATCCTGTTACATCATTTTCATATTTATGTGTTTGTTATTCCAACTTTAACCAAAGGCTTCTATCTGCTACTGGATTTTCATAATATGCTTTTGCATATACATGTAGTTACAAATAGTCACTGTGCAAAAAATGTGGAAAACAATGTGAGATGAACAGTCCATGTGTTGCTCTGGGTTTGGATGGCATTACTGCCTCAATAGAGCCATTCAAGGGTTTTTGTTGTTGTTGTTTCATTTTATATTGTTTTACTGGTGACACAATTTAGACTTATTTTTTCCAAACACTCTTTTTTTGGTTACTTGCAACTTTTTTTTCCACAAGAATTGTTGACCGAATGTACAGTAGCAGATTACGGAAGGTATGGTGGTAAAATAAAAATAGCTGTCTTCTCACTCCGCTCTTGATAATTTAATTCAGTACTGAAACAAAGTTTAGTTTCTCTTCTGCTTCCTGTAAGATATAACAGTACAACTGATGTTGAAACATTCTGTTAACTTGTCTTTCATGACACATGACATAGATTTTTTGGGGTTTTATTTATATATTTTTGTTTTGTTTAGTTTTTAATGAGAGAAATTCTATTTTCTTATTTACCATGAATTGCAATTCTTTTCTGGGGGTACTCCTTAATTTATCTTCCTTTCTGCTGGTGTTTTTACTTCTAGTCAACAGAAGTGACCATAAAGACTAATTAACTGACTTAAAATCCTTCTCTACACTGCTTTACCACTTCGATAAAGATTCACATTTAAAATTGTGATTCTATTGGCAGGTTTATCTGTCTCCTAAGTTTACAAGGTTTTGCTTTGTGTTAAAACTAATGCATCCCTCCAGTTTATTACTGTTTTACAAGGTTTTCTGTTCAGTATATACTGACAATATGTAAATCCCTTTTTATTTAGATCTAGATAACAAGACAAGTCTTAGTGAGATTCCGCTTAAAACTCCAATTTTCAGAAGGCAGCTGATTTATATATTTGGACTATGTAACCAAAAAGAAATCCAAACAATTTGAAACTTGAAATACTATTTAGCTTGAACTCAGCCACACTGTCATAATTAATATCACATTGTTAAAATGGCTTAAGCCGAGTTACTTTTTGTCTGTAATTTTTTGATTGGTACACTGGACACAGGCCTCTTCAGGACTTGAAAGAATGACTGTTTACTCAGGACAGATATTAGTGAATCACTACTGTTGGGAGATTAGATAAAATTCTGTAACAGCATCATTAATGCAGTAAGGTACACTTTTCCATTTAAAAGATGAAATTTACTCTGATAAATTGTTGCTTTATTCCCCACCTTAAACACTGATGAAGTCTTACATGTTTTGGTTAAAAACCTATCATTAATGCTATCAATTAATAATTTACATAACACTACAATAGTGATATTCGTTCTTATGACATATGACATTTATATAGCATTTTAATGAATAAAGAAATAAATTTAAACAGTTTTATGCTGAACAAAATAATAACCATCTCAAGAATAAGTACTGAGGTAATTTTAGTATCTGTTGTTATGTGCTTATTTTTGATAAGTTGTATAAACTGTGGATTCTTGGTTTTTGCCATTTCTCTTTTTAAGTTGTAACCTGATTAAACAATTTTGTATTTGAATGGTTTGCTTGGATCTTTAACAAAATTATTTGGTTCAATGAAAGAAAAGGTAATCAACGTAGTAATAATGTTAAATAAATGGTTAAATAAACAAATATACCAATGAACTTGCTTTGAACAAGCATTTCCCAGTGTGCATTATGAAAGGTATACAAAGTAGAACCTTCAGTATGTTATCTTGCATTATAAAGATCCAAAGCTAAATAGAACATGCAGCCTTTTCCAAACTCATTTTACTCTGGAACATTTTCCTTCAGACATCTTGTGAAAGATGGCCACAGGAATGCTGCTTTAAACAAACCCCATATTATTTAAAATATGAAATTGTACAAAAACTAAGTTTCCAATATCTTTACTTTGATAATGAATTTTTCAAATGTCAAGATCCACAATTTGCATTTTTCAGTGCAAATACACTTTTTCAGAAGCACAACTCAATATACAGTGCTGCTAAGGTTTGAAGGCACTGATTACTCCTTCTCTTTGATCTGGAATTTCACCTGCAAATTTATAGCCTTAAGTGTCTTATAACCTGACATGAATCTCTCCATAGTTACTACTACTAACTGTATTTTTAGTTGCAAAATTATAATTTTAAGGTGAGAATTATAAAATAAATTGAACAGCAGAACGTTAAGCTATTTTAACCCTGAAAAAACAGTTCTCCTAAGGGCCATGGATAGTAATTTTATGTATGTCTTCAAGGTTTATGGAAACGATTTCAATTCAGCCTAAGGAAGAATTCTCAAATAGGAAGAATTACCTTCAGGTGCTCAAACACTGCACTGATGTAGGGAAGAGGAAGTGAATATTGTTATGGATGAACGCTTTAGTCAATATTTATTTATAAAGTAATTCATTCATAAATTCATCTTTTATTTGTGTTTGTTTGTTTGTTTAGCTTTTATAATATATAATGGAGCCTATAATTTATTTCTAGGTGCCTCTGGTTTCTAGGCTAGGAGCTTTCATATTTATAGTTTATTTATCTATATTGTGCCTTAACAAGTTCTGGCTCTAAATCTACAAGCCATATACGATAAGCGTCGGTGAAATACAAGAAACCATGAAAATTTTAGGTCCAGTGTTAATGTTTACAACTCTTTTCTGAGACTGTATAACCACATAAACATAGCACATTGTTGTAGACATATATCAATGGCAACCATCTCATCCACAAGCAACTCTAACTCATTTATCTTCTGTAATCAATGGTAACTCCAGAAGGAGTTTAAGATGGCAGTAGCCTGGATTGAAATAGACATGATGTAGTGAGGTTTAGGGAGAAAAATCTATTTTAGAATCATAGCATCAAAAGTAGTATTCTATTCCACAGCACCCTTTTTCAAGTAAAGTAATCCAGAATTATTTACTTTGAAATTTCAGAATCTAAATGAAAGGTATTAATTTATCAATTATGTTTTACATAAAGTTGTCAACCTTGAAATAAAATAGTTTTTTCTAGCTTTATACAGACTTCTAAAATATTAAGCAGATTTCAGTAATATTCAGTAGATAATCATAGGATCCGAAAATAATAAGGTATTGTACAATCCCTAAATAAGGTGGGCTGCTGCTCTAGTTTGATAAAGATTCACAAGGGTGATTGACATTTTCACTTTAACCTAGGATTTAAATAAAAGAACTATGTATATTAGAAAATAGCTCCTTGAGAACTAATATAGCTCCTTTTATTATCTTATCCTGCTCTTTGTAAAAAGTGTATAAACTATACATGGGCAAAAAGAAAAACATAATTCATCACCTATAATTTTACTATCCAGAGGGAAACACTGAGAACATTTTTCTTTGTGTAATACATGCAGATTATGTTGTTACCTAAAGGGAAATGTGATCTGTAGTTTTTTCCTTTTAAAATACCGTAAAGTAGCTGCTATTTTTTAAAAAAGCAGTATTATCATTGGTACATAAGTGAATGTAGATGAACAATATATGGGAATTCATTGTAATATACTTACAACTCTTTTGTAGGTTTGAATTGTTTTTGAAAATAAAAATGTCCAATTAATGTATGTGTATTATTTTATTATATAGCTATATTGCCTTTACTAACCAATTCATTTTCTTTCACATTTATATACATTTCAAAGATTTCTTTGTCATTACTAACAATGCCAATATGTGTGTGTGTGTGTGTGTGTGTGTGTATATATATATATATATGTATATATATATGTAGTTGTGTCTACATACTCTTTTCCCTTTTCAATTAGAAAGCTTGGGGATCAAAAAGGTACTGCTTCAAAATGCTGACTCTAGGACCACGGCACCATAAATTGATAGGTATTTGGAGCAACTTCACTCGTGATGGTGTAAAATGGTGCCGTCACTTGAAAAAATGGTTTGACTTATTTATAAAGACAAACATGTATCATTCATATTACTGAACAGTCACAAGTCTTGGTATTTATCCAAGAGAAATGAAAATACATTATACAACAACATACACAAGCATGTTCATGACAGCTTTATTCACAATAGCCCAAACAACCTAAATGTCTATCAGGAGGAAAACAGATAAATTGTCCTGTGGTTTACTCATATAATGAAATACTACCTAGCAATAAAAAAGAATAGTCTATTGGCAGATACAGCATCATGGGTTAATTGCAAAACCCTGTGACTTGCAAAAGAATCTAGACACAAAACTATGTATTATACAATTACATTTATGAAAAGTCCTAGAACTAACCTGTGGTAAAAGAAATCAGTATTTACTTCTGGATTGGAGTGCCATTAGATATAAACTTTAATACATGCATATTCAGTGTATCTTCAGAAAAAAAATCATCTTTCAAAAGTTCCAACTCATGCTTAGAGACACAAACACTTATCATTGCACTGAGGCGAAGCTTACAGTACTATTGGGAAAAAAATATTAAAAGTTATTCACTTTTCAATAAGAAAAAAATTAGAGAAACTAAAATATACTTATCTAAGGACACATATTAGCCAACATCTAGAAAAATCTCAGCATGAATGTTAATCATTAGATTCTAAGTCTGCTAAAATTACTATAATTTTATATTCAGTGAATTCTTCAGTTCGCACAGGAGTCTCCTCAAATCTGAAGTTTTCAAGAGGCTGCTGTTGACTATTAAATTTCCAATGACCAAATGTATCTCAAAAGATAAAACCACATAAATTGTTAGCTTCAAATATGGAACCATAGACTGCAGATGTAGAGTTTATTTTGCCAAAAGCTTTTTAAGTAACTAAAGCCTTGGTATATGGTATGGTCTTTTAATCTGTCGGTGTCTTTAAAAGCATTTATTATTACAATATAACTTCCAGCTCCCTTTGAGAAAGTCTTTCATCATGACATGTAAGTTGTCATTTGTATATGTTCAGAAATATCTTCTCAGAAGATCTTTTCATCATGTTTACAATTCACACAGATTTCTAAAAAATAGTTTTTCATACAGACCCATTGCTTCATTAAAAGTAGTTAATTCATTCTATGTTTTCACTAACCTACTAATTTTGTTTAGATTCTCTCTCCCCTTCAGCTTACAAAATAATAGTAAATTTAGGACACAATAATACTCTATCTGGATAATATTCTGATATTGGTCTGGAAATTTTATGAGGAAAGGATAGTAGAAATTTAACATAATCTTTTGAGATTAACACTTGATACTTTTACTTATTTTCTGGACATTTAGTAATTTCCTTAAACTTTTTACTAGATGTGGGGAATTGACTTTGATTTGTAAGTGTCCTGTCTGCTCATTCCAACAACGTCTTTTGGACAGGAACACCTAAGTTAGTTGAGTCCACTTCATTCAAATAAACATACCTGTTCCTTAAAATAAACGTATCTGAATAAAAAGTCTGAATTTCACAAATGCACAAAATCACTACTTGAGAAATAAACCTACCTAGGGAATGATACTAATTTAGCAAAACTTTTATATATCAAATTGCTGTGTTATATATAATAACATATATTTTCAACCTCTGTATCCTAATAATTGCAACTTATTCTATTAAAGATATGTACAGGAAGTTTATGGAGATATGTTGGGGGAAAAAAGAGTCGTTAAGTCTTTAGAAAGCATGCACATAGTAAGCTGTGTGCCAGGCATAAAACAGATTTAATTGCAATTGACTTTACTTTTTGGCTTTTTTTCTTTTTTAACTTTCCTTTTCTCCTTTTCCTGACCCTTTAAACATCTTTTTTCCTGACTTCTTTACTACACTTTTTTTCTTGTTTTTCTATTTATTTTTCTTCCTTTCAGGCTACTTAACAATCAAGTGCTTGTACCTAATATGTCTCCTAATCTATCATTTAATTTTTTTCCACTTCTATTAATTTTTTTTTTTTTTGTAACTGAACTTGACCTCAAGTCAGCCATGCCCAGGGCTAGAACTTCAATAATGTTTGGTTTTCATAGTCATCTCAAGGGAATGCATTTGGTGTTTCAGGACTAGGTTGCAGAGGACCGTTGATTCAAACACAGATGTCCCATGTTGAGAGCAATGGGCTACTGGTTACTGGTTTGGGTAAGAAATAATTGAATGTATGCTTGGGTGATTAAAAGTTTCAGCATTGGGTACTGAAAGCAGTGCAGACATTTTACTGAGAAGAATAGAAGGGAAAATAAGTATTAGTTTGACGCAAACGTAATTGCTGGTTTTGCCATTACTAATATTTAGTGAGCATATGCACCCCAGGTCCTGTACTAAATACATGTTTATATATTATTGATTATTATATTGTTTTCTGGAAGCAGGCTAACCTCATATTTTTTAAGCAGCTAGTCCTGGAAGCAGAGTAAAGTTATGACCAACTGAATCTCTTAGTCAAACAGATAACTAAAGAGCAACACAGTTTAGTAGAAGGACCACTTCAAAGTCTAATACTTTATTTGGGCAAGGGCTGAAATTATAAGAAAAAAAAGATACAGATAAATACTATTTACCATGAGTAGTGTACCCAGGTGTACCAAAAGTAAAATGTTTCCTCTTACTTTGAAAGTTTATCTGTTAGGAAAACACATTTAGAAAAAAATTTATTAGTTACATTTATAAAATATACATATTTGTTAAAACAGTTCACGGTTTATTTGAGCAACATTGTAATCAGTACTTTCAAATCACTGAAAATATCTATTTTTGAAAGTATCTCTTAAAAGAAATCATTATTTGCAAATGCTATGTAAGTAACATAAATCATGTTTACAAGATACCTTTTAATCATTATAAAATTGCTGTCCTCATAGTTAAAATGACACTGTATTGATATCGTATGTTTCAAACTAAGTGTGTTATGTCGTCATTTACTGTTGCCATTAATTCTAAGAAAAGAACATAAGTCAACTCACTTTCTTTAATGAAGAAAATAAATTATGTTTTAATAATGTCAAAATCATTCTTAAAATACTATACTAGGGAAGCATTTTATAATGTACCTAGTAAAATATGTACAGGGATATATGTCATTTCACAGACATTTTGTATACATAAATTGTTTTAGTGTTGATTAGACTTGAGGCTAATGAGGCCAAGACTTGCTAAAAGCTGTAGTTAACGACTGCATTGTCGATAGCAAATTACATTGGTTAAATTACCAACCTTACCCAGTAGCATGAACAGTTGATCTTTTTTTCTTTGCTTTTTTTGTTATATGGAAACAAGAACTGAAAGCTTGACTATGTGTTTCTCTGTTAAGACAACAGAACTGTTAGTTGCTGTTCTTATCAGTGTGCTCTTTGCCTGTGTACAGTAGTTTTTAGTGGAAGTATAGCTGCCAGTTGCCTTAATACTACCCGGGCTTTCCCAACTGTATTGGTTAAGAATGGATAACAGTAAGAATGCAGGGATCACAAGATTTGTATATGAATGTATATCTAGAAAAAGTGATCCTGGTTTAACAATATATTGGCTTTGTAATACCTTGACTATTGCTTAACCTCTCTTAGCTTCAGTTTTGTTTCATCTTTCTATAAAATAGGAATAATAATACTTATGTTGTTGCTATGGACTGAATGTTTGTGTTTCCACAAAAGTAGGACTTTTGGGAGGTAATTAGGTCATGATGGTGGTGCTCACATAATGGGGTCAGAGTCTGAATTAGGTAGGATTCTCCACAGTGACAGAACTAATAGGATATACATATATAGGAAACGGAGTTTATTAAGGAGAATTCACTCACACGATCACAAGGTATTAGTCCCATGATAGGCTGTCTGTAAGCTGAAGAGCAAGGAAGCCAGCAGTGGCTCAGTGGGAGTCCCAAAACCTCAAAAGGAGGGGAGCTAACCATGCAGCCTTCAGTCTGTGGCTGCAGGTCTGAGAGCCTCTGGAAAACCACTGGTGTAAGTCCAAGAGTCCAAAAGCCAAAGAACCTGGAACCTGATGTTCAACGGCAGGAATCATCCAGCAGGGGAGAAAGATGAAGGCTGGAAGACTCAGCAAGTTGGCTTTTCCGCCTTCATCAGCCTGCTTTTTCTAGCTACGCTGACAGCCATTGGATGGTGCCCATCCAGATTAAGGCTGGGTCTGGCTCTCCCAGTCCACTGATTCAAATGTTAACCTCCTTTGGCAACACCCTCACAGACACACCCAGAAACAATACTTTGCATCCTTCAATGCAATCATGTTGACGCTTAATATTAACCATCACAGAGCTCTTATAAGAAGAGACAGGAAAGAACTTGCTTTTCCTCTTTGTTCTCCGCCATGTGAGGATGCACTGAAGTGACAGCTGTCTGTGGACCAGGTGACGGGCTGACAACAAAACTCTAACCATGTCGGCACCCTGATTTCAGAGTTCCAGCCTTTCAGAACTGTGAGAAATGCACGTTGGTTGCTCAATCTGCCCAGTTTATGGTATTCTATTATAGCAGCCTGAACTGACTAAGACACTTGTCTTATCTACTTCAAAAAGTTGTTCTGAAAATCAAGAGATTTTGTCAAAAGCAAGTTTAAATATTGCAAAACATATAAACCTTATTTTTCCACTGCAAGACTGTGGAAAAGTCTTGCAAGTTGCAAGACTATATCATATCTGAAGTACAATCAAAAGGGAATAACACATTACCTTTATCCTGCTCCTCAAAACAGAGTGCAAATACCCTAGCCTTCCCAAATCTCTTTTTCTGGGAGGGGACAGGCTAAAAAGAAGGCTCACCTCTAGGACTTATGGAGTTTAATCATCACTATGTAGTCTCTAGTTCCACTTCCCTTCACTGAGGCTCGTCTCTTAGTGACTCAGTTAGTTGTTACCCAGTTAGCATTTCTCTCTCTCTATTCCTTCACCAATTTTGGCTTCACAAATGATAAATTTTGTGTTTTGAAACTCCACATTGATATTTCTGACTTCTGTTTTTCATCATCTTCAGGCTATGTATGAACTTACACCCCCAAACCTCTAGAGCTATCATTCTTAAATAGCTTCACAAAGAGAGAGGCCCCACCCGCTCTCTAGAATGAAACTTTTTAAATGTGGCAAAATTTCTCTTGGAGGCTGGTTTAGAAACGATATGAGTGCCATAACACAGATTACTATACGAAATGTTTCTTTTTCTTGTCAGTCTTTTGTGCGATATCAGGCACCTTAACTCTCACTCAGTTGTTTAGGACAGACCTTGGAGACCTCTTTCACTCCTCTCTTTATCTCTTACCGCTTGTACTTTCCAGTGGGAAGTCCTATTGGCTCTACTGTCAGCCTATAGCCAGGATGCAACTGCATCTTGCCACCTTCTCTCCCTCCACTCTTGTCCCATCTAAGATGATTTCAGTAGCCTTTTAACCACTTTCCTCCCCTTTGCCCCATACAACCCATTCTCAGCATAGTAGCCAGTTATTGTTGAAGACTTAAGTCAGATCATGCTCTGCCCTTTTTCTCATTTCACTTAGAGTAAAAGCCAAAGTCCTTACAATGGCCGGAGAGGCCGTGCAAAACCTGGCCTTCTTACCTAACTGACCCTACCTACTACTCTCCCCTTTGCTCACTCTGCTGCCATTGTGATTTTTCACAGTCAGACCCACCTCATCTACCTTCTGTGATTTTCAACCCCCACTGCACCCAAGCACTACCAAATCCCTTACCCTGTACTATCATAGCACTTATAATATTCTATATAATCTACTTATTGACTGTTTCTGTCAGTCCCTCCTTCTAGGATGTAAAGCACAGGAGGACATTGAGGCATAGTTGTCTGTTTTGTACTCTGATGTATTCCTGAAACCTAAATGAGTATCTGGTACTTAGTGGGTTCTAAAGTAATTGTTCTACAAATGAACATAATTTATTTGCCCATCCAAAGCACTATCCATGAACTAAGAGCAGATTTCTGTGTTTCTTCCTCCAGGAACCTTAGTTCCAGGTTTGATGATTAGTCCTCAGTGTATCCACAGAGCTCTTACATGAAGAGAATTCTTCCTCTTCTAACACACATAATAACCTATGAAGATATTAAATATTTTGCCCCTTTCTGGAGTCCAATCCACATATCATTATAAATTTTCAGAATTATTAGTACAACATCTTCTTAAATAAATGCAAAGAGTGTCTGAACAACTTAATGTAAAGATACATTTTAGTAGAAAAATTTACTTAGAAGACTGTGTGTATATAGCAGAAAATGGGCCGAATCCAGATATGGTAAATAACTTCTTGACAAGGAATAGAATGTCTGCCATTCCCAGGTTTGTTAGAAATGCATGTTTTTAAATTATTTCCTTTACTGTATATCTATCAAAGAACTATGTAGTCTGGGAAAGACTGGCACCAATTTAAGTAAGGGGATTAATAGGCCAAAACAAAGCAAACACTACTGAAATGGAAATGCCAAGAAGAAAAGTGACATGATAAAGCTGACATTATTGAAATGGAAAACAGTGTAGAGTTTAATAGCATGAATAGCTGAGATATTCTCTTGTCAGAAAAAACATTGCCCTTCATTGAAATACTTCAACTTTTGTTTAATTCTACATCAAACATGTTTCTTTGAATGTTTGACATAATTAGTAATTTCTTTTGTTACTCTTTCAAAAGAAATTGAACAAAGATTGTGGGCACACATAATATGAATTAGAGGACAAGCATGAATTAGTTTGAAGATCTAGACCTTTATTTACTCTAGTGTTGAGTCTAGCTATAATCTAGAACATGTAGACAATATGATGACCAACAAGCATTCTGTTACTCGACTAAAATTTGTGGAATATGTTAAGCATTACTTAGAAATAGTTTCTATGCCAGCTTTTCCATTTGTCTGGTGTGTATGTGCTGGGATGTGTGTGTGCACACATACATGCACATTCATCTATGTGTAAATTAAAACATTCATTAAATATGATTTTTCTTAAATTTGAATTTTTAAAGTTTCTCTCAAAACCAACAAGTTAATGAGTAATAAAGTGTTTTCCCCCCTCACATATTCTAATTTTACTTTCAAGTAGATCTGAGGTTAGAGAAACTGAACTGATTGTGAGATTAAATGTTTACCTTTGAGATTGTGCTAAGGCCATACTTCACGTGCCTGCTCCATAGAATTCTATTTTTCTACTGATAAGTTATTGGAAAAGGATGCAATAAAACATAAATTTTATGAAAACGTGTTTGTACTTAGACCAGAATCCCTTCCAGGACATCTCCTGCTTGATTAGAAGAGGCTGGAAGATTTAGTCATGTAGAATAACACTATCACTGGTTATAAGCCAGATATATAATAAACAGCCAATCTGAATACCTGGTGACAGTGGCTATTGGCATGAGCATGAAATGGCTGATGGATTTCCCTGTGGATGGCAGCCATGGCAGCAGTTGCTGGGGCTTAACAGACCAGGATTTCATCTTATCATCCAGAAATAAAAACTACTATTGAGGAAGAATGAAAAATTACGTTTATCCAAGTGATTGCTCTTGTGGATAAGTATTTACACTGACTCTAAAAATTCAAATAAAACTAAGGGTAGCATAAAAAGATATTACACAAATATTTAGAAAAATATATTAAAGGAATATTTTGACAAGGCAATTAAGTAATACTATTATATTTAAAAAATTCACACCTATGATCTCAAAGAAGAATGGGTTATAGTTAGGGAAGCATAATGAAAATCAAGCAACATATTTTATTATTTTATATTTGGTTGCATGGATTGATTAATTAAAAATAGTTAATTTGGTAATGGTGGTCATAGCCATGTATAGAATGAAGCCTATTTTCATTACCCGTATTCCAGAATATTAGAAAGAGGAGAAAATGCCACGGTGAACAAATAAGACAGATGTTTCCTCAAGTCATTCTGATTCAAAAGAGAAAGACCTAAGTTGTTAGCATATGAAATTTTAAAAGCTTGACAATTCTAGATAAAACTTTTCAGTTCTGGATCACTGATCTGAAACCAACAGATGTCATGTCATAAGAAAGTAAAACTCATTACCATAGTGTCTTATGTGAAATAGGGTAATTCTCAGTTTTTTTCTCAAGAGTAGAAATAACCATGCATGCTATTAATTTTTAGAAGTGAGCTAAGTTTGCAATTTGTTGAGTGAAAACAAGTTAGATGGGATACACAGTCTTCTACTCCTTGTAGAAGAGACTCCTTTTGGGTCTTCTACTCCAAAACCAAATATACTCTCATTTTAAAAATAGAACATTATTCCTTATGAAACTACTATAAGTAGAAGTAATAGTCTCTAAATTAGTATATGACAATTGACATTTTTGCTTTTAATCTACTCCCTTTCTTTTAGGAAAATAACACCTAGATTTTTCTGGGTACCGATACCCTCCTCCGTTTTTAGCCAGATGATGTGGGTAGATTGTCCTGACCCTCACTTCTAAAGGTGGGTCCTACTTGACTTAATCATCGCGGCCCATTTCTCTGTCAACAATGATCAGTTCATGGATGGACACATTACAAAAACAGAGCCAATGAGGTAGTGAGATGTTGACTACTTTTCAGGAAATAGGAGCTTTTTCTCTTTCCTTTGAGAGTGTTGGGAAAGATAACCTTTCTTTGCTGTAATGGTGTGAAGATAGGTCAGAGAGACAGAGAGGTATTAAGTCCTTGATGATAACCTTTAAGTTGCTAGATCACCTTGCCCACTTTAGACTTTTAGTTAAGAAAGTAATGCATTCCCTTTATTGTTTTAATGAATCTTTTTCCTCGCTTAAAACATAAGTAACTATTTTTGTTGTTGTTGTTGTTTGTTTGTTTTTGAGACAGAGTCTCACTCTGTCGCCCAGGCTGGAGTGTGGTGGTGCGATCTCAGCTCACTGCAAGCTCCGCCTCCCGGGTTCACGCCATTCTCCTGCCTCAACCTCCCGAGTAGCTGGGACTACAGGTACCCACCACCATGCCAGGCTAGGTTTTTTTTTTTTGTATTTTTACTAGAGACATGGTTTCACCGTGTTAGCCAGGATGGTCTCGATCTCCTGACCTGGTGATCTGCCAGTCTCGGCCTCCCAAAGTGCTGGGATTACAGGCGTGAGCCACCACGCCCAGCCGTAAGTAACTATTTGTATGGAAAGTACCATGAGAAGCAGGATGGTAGCAATAATAGACCCTAAATGTGGGAGTGGATGAATTGAAAAGTTACAACGAAAGAAAATGGAGATCCCCTCTTCCCCACCAAACCGGGAGGTAGGCAATCCGTGGAACATCACAGCCGAATAGCTCGGTTAATTATTACCTTATAGTTAGGAATTCAAACCAAGACTATGCACTTGAGGTACAAGAGTTTAGAAAATTTTAGAATGTTGATATATAATGACTATATCTTATAGCCTTCAAATAAGGTTACTTTGAACAATTGAACACAAGGATGGATAGAGACTTTTTTAAAACATTTAAATTCCTTTCCAGCAGCAGCATTTAGATAAGTCTGTCCAAGCTCTAAGAACATTCCAAGGCTGCCACTTCCAACACCCCAGAGCTGCAACATTTCTTTCTTTTTTCTTTTTTTTGCATCAGGAAATATTTTATTGTCCTATGTGCCTTTCTTTGTTTATTCACTTGAATTTTTTTGTTTTTATTGTATTTTTTTTGTATTGAATCTATAGTAAATTTTGTCTCCCCACTTTTCTATCTATGTATTTGTCTTCTGTGCTTATCTAAAGCTTCTTAATATTCTGTCTTTTGAGTATGCCTTTTTTCTCCATTTGAAGTATATGTTTTAAATTTTTATATAGTTGAGCTTTTAAACTTTTGCTACTGTTAAGAGACTAACTTTAGGATTAACTTTGTCGAAAGCTTAAAAAGCATTCCCAATATATGTTTCTAGTTATTTACTGTTTCATTTATATGAAATTTGATTTTTGAATAATAGAATTATTTTCCACATTGTTATTAGCTGTGGACAAGGCACACTAAATTTACTACAATATAAAGATCCTTACGGAACAAGACTTTCTGACTGGTAGGCCATGCCACCCTGCCACGCTACACATGAAGATTGCCTGAGGGGCTATAGAGAGCTTGCAGCTGTCAGTACCTACAATCTATCTCCATCTGTGGGCATACACCAACATTTATAGCAATGATACAAATGTTATCAGTTTTTGTGTGCCATAAAATGAAAAAAGACTGAGAATCACCTTTTACTAAAATTATGATCAGAATAATTTGCAAATGAAATGCAGAAAAAATACTTTTGATATTTTCTGACCTCAGCAAGGTTATCCATTGCTTAGAATGGGTCCACCATGCAAGGTCATAATTGAACCTCTGGGTAAAGCTATGTAGCAGTTACAAAAGTACAAATATCAGACTTACCTAACTTGTTTAATACAGGCATATAATAAGAATTTTTTCAAAAGAATTTCCACGGTAAAATGTTCTTTTGAGTTTTGACATGAGAAAATGCTGCCTCTTAATGTGGAATAATACTGTTTATCTCTTACAGTTGAACCCTACATCAAAAGTTTTTCCTTCTACAACTCCTTTTAGTTCAGCATGATTGGACTCAATTGCTGCTCATTCTTTAGTGTATGGAGTAGTCAATCAGGCAGCTCTGAAAAGTGCTGAAATGAAGCCCTTGAAGTTGAATTTGCGGCTTTGAGAGACAGGATACTTTTCATCTGCATTCCCACTTTTTATCATTGTCCTTAAAGTATCTTAGAAAGAAAAGAAAGACATTAAGATATATGGAGTATGAAATGCTAATCAGGTAAGATGATAAGTGCCATTCAAAGGGAGAGATGAAAACCACATAATGGATCTTGATTGTGAATATCTGATAGTTGTGCCAACATACTAGTGCCTTTGGCAGGGAAACAGTACCCGGAGAGAAGACTGTACCCATTTTCCCATAACAATTCCAAGCATTAATAGATCATTCACATTCATTTAACCCATTATGTAATTCACATACATGTGAATTACTAAAGCACACACATATTCATATACAAGTGTAAATTATATATGTTCATCTATAAGTAAACATCTGTATAGCTATATACATATATAGCTGTGTAAATATTATTCCACTAATTTTAAATAACACCTTTAGAAATAATTACTAGATGATAAGAAAACCATCTAGTCCCCTTTATTTTTATAATTACATGACTGATATCTAGAACATACGGCTCTTTCTTCCATTAAAAACATCTTCTAGCTCTTTTTGCCATTAAACGTGTTATAAATATGCTTTTATTTACATGGAAAATAGGTTCATGATACATTTTTAAAGTGAAAAATTATGTTTATAACAGATATTTATGTGTATACATATGTTAATGTGCATAACTTATGTACACATATATTTCTGTATATTTATATTCATATAAATATATATGTATTTATACGTATGTATATACACATATAAATGTTAATAACTAAATGCTGAATGCACTTAAATGATAAGAGTGGGGTCATGAAATTTTTGATGGTTTTCTTCTTATTTCACACTTTCCTCTATTTTCTGAATTTGATAGTAAGCACATTAATTTTATCATCAGAAAAAATAATAAATCTATTTTTATTTGAGAAAGGAATATGAAGAGCCACCCTTTCTAGCAACCTCACATTTGTATAATTTGGATTTACCTTCTCTTGAAAACAAGACTGAAGTTGTCAAAACTCTAATAAAATAGAGATCATCCAATGCTATAAAACTGTGCTTCACTCTTAGGGAAACATAATAGGTAAAACATTCATCTCTTACACATGTTAACTATTTACTGCTCAAGTTCATCCAAGCTCAATTCTCATATTACACCAGCTCACCAGAAAGCAACATAAGTTAATCATTTAACTTTGCCCTGCACAATATTTCTTGTACAAAACTTCAATTGACATTATGCCTGTGAAAACTGCATATTTTAACCAAAAGACAGCTCAAGGCAACTTAACTTTGGTCTGTGTAGCATTTCCCTTACCAAACATTATTATCTGTGTCTTTTCCCCAGGGCCGATGTCTGTAATAGTCACCAGTATAACAAATGCAACTGTTTTCTCAATCTGCTAGTACAAGTATTGTCATTATGTTGTTTTGCATTTCTTTTTGGATGCCTCATTAAAAACTATTGTCGAAACTCTTAAATAATAGACAGGCACATACACACAGTGAAAACTGTACTATCTGTGGAGTCTTCTTATTTCCCTAGGAGCTGGGAAGCTCAGATACAAGTTTGAGAACTAAGTAGGATTAGCTTGGATTTATTGGTGTAATTTCATCCTCTCTATCTTGTCTGTAACACAAGGCTTAAAAAATACTGTCTCGTGTTAAAAATATTACATACTTCTTGTATACAAATTTTAAAATGAAGAGAAACACACAAAAATTGTAATTGTTTATAATCTCACCATTTTGGAAATTGTACTGTGAGTCTTTTATCTCAATGTATATTTATTTATGTGTATATTTTGCTTCTCATAAACCTTTACATACTATATATAAACAACCTGATTTTCACTTAATATATTAACTATTTTCCCGTGTTATCAATTAATATTCTATAATTTGTGATGTCTACATATTTTGAAGCATTTAAACCATTTTAATTTTTCTATTACAATATGGTGATAAACCTGCATGCATACGTAAGCATTTCTAGCAATTAGAATCCCAGAGTAACAATGTCTGTTTATTTTTAGGAATTTAACACTATGTGAATCTTTAAAATAAACCTGTAGCTTCAGGAGATCAAGGAAATTATACATTCCCTGTCTGACTCGTGTTCCTAGGGAGACTTACAAACTTTCAACAGCTCTGAGATCACTCATAAGCTGGAAATGAATGGAAGGTCAGTTTCTTCACTTCTAGTTATCAGTATCATCTCAGAGTACAGCATAAGTTCAGTATATTCTGACTCTCCAGAATCCATGCTTTTTATTATGAAACAGCACAGGAAAAATGTTCTACACTGATATGACTAATACCCACAGGCGATTTCCAGCCGGTACCTAGGACCCGTCTTTAAATACTATGGACCTATTGTCTGCTGTCCGTTGCCATCGGGTATCACAGGCCTTCATACATATATCTGTGCTTTCTTCTCACCGTAGTATTTTGAAGATTTTAAGTACAATATCTTTTTAGTTGGTCTGTCTTTTCCAGAGCAAGAGGCTTTTGATATGCAATGCATATTGTGACTGGAAATCTATGACTGACTTCTCCAAATTCCTTATCTTTTCAAGATTTGCAGTATTTTCTCTCCTGAAATATTCTACTGTCCTGCTTCAGTCTGAACAATTGCTTACTAAGCCTGCTGCACAGTTATCATCCTGGGATTTCTCATTGCTTCTCTTCTGTTTTGTATCATCTGTATAAGCAATCCCATATATACTTTTTTTTAAATTTTAGGTTATTTCTAGATCATGCTGGAGCACATCAAAGCGTAGCTTCCAAAGTATGCAAATGTGATGTATTTATTGAATTCTTAAGTGTCCGAACATCTTTCGTTTTGCTCCTACCTGTGATTATTAATTTGATTTCATATATAATCTTGGTCGAAAATTATGTTCTGTCGGAAATTTTTGTCATAGGTCTGGTAATATTTTTATTTGTTCAACTTAAGATAAGGCTCACTCCATCTTGCACTATGCCTGATGTTGATGAATGCCAAGTCATTGCACTAAGTCCAATTCATTCAGAGAAGAAATATCCAGGCTTCTGCCTGAAAGATGGGAACCTCTACATGAAAGGGGGACTAAGAGTCGCAGAGGTGTTAACTCTTCATATATAGGCTTTCAACTTAACTTCTAGGTTGATGCAAAAGTAAGTGCGGTTTTTGCAATTACTTTTGCACCAACCTAATCTTTTCTGAGTCACGTTTCACTTTCTTCCTATGCTGTCAGGGGGCCTTCAAGTTCTGAGGCTATCTTGAACTTCTGCTTAGTGAATTGAATCTCTTTGCTTGTACCCTCTGCACACACTTTATCGTCATTTCCTTACCCCAGATAAATCATTTACCACTTACTTCCCCATGTTCTATCTCTTCTATTGATGCCTCTTCTCTTCTCTGTGTTTTTGAGAGTCCATAATTGTTTTTATTCTACTCTTTTCTTTTTATTTTAATTGTGTCTAAGGAGGAAGGTTAATCACAAATGTGATTAACCTGCCATATTTTTTTTAGAAAATGGTTTTATGTTACTTTCAGTCATCCAAACATTTCATCCAGTGTGCTAATTAATAGCTGCTCCTCGATTTTACTTCTTCCAATTATATATTTTATTTATGACCCGACAACTTCTTTACATGATTTAACCTAATTTGTCCCTCCATTTATTCAAGTGCCATCTACTCTAATGTGACAAAACATGTCTGACACCCATTTCTACCTGTGGCAGACATGTTTATACTTGGAAGCCTGTGTCACAGTCATTAATATGAGATAATGCAAATAGTAAGTAAATTTAAATATTAAAACAAGATACAATGTAATTAGATCACAAAATAAGTAGATGCCAGTAAAATTCACACCAGAATTCAAAGTTTGTCAGAGATTACAGATTAAATGTCTTTTGTAATTATAGTTTGTTGAGATTTCAGCAACTTTAAGACTTGTATTATATGTTGCTATTGTTTGTGATTTATCATGTCTTTTAATTTATATTCTATTATATCTTTAAAAGTTAGACAATTTCTGTTTTTTTATTTAAAAAATAAATCTTCTCTACCCATATATTTTATATATTATCATTTATATAAAATTATTATTTCAATCAACAAATTAACTTAATCTCCTGGCAAAGCAGATGCACACCAATTTCGTCTTTGGATTCTTTCACTTCATAATGTATTTATATTGAAGCTAGCACTATTTTGTTATGGTGGTGGTTGTTTTTTGATACAGGGTCTCACTTTGTCACCCAAGCTAGAGTGCAGTGGTGCTATCACAGCTCACTGCAGCTTTGACCTCCTAGGCTCAGGTGTCTCTCCCACCTCCACCTTCGAGTAGCTGAGACCACAGGTGCATGCCACTACACCTAGCTATCTTTTGTATTGTTTTTGCAGAGACAGGGTTTTGCTGTGTTTTCCAGGCTGGTCTTGAACTCTTGGGCTCAAGTGATCCACCTGCCTCGGCCTGCCAAAGTTTTGGGATTACAAGCATGAGCCACCAGGCCTGGCTGATAACACTATTTATTGAACACTTTGTATATGTCAGATAGAGTGCCAAACACTTTACACAGAGTATTTTATTTAATACCCCTTATAACATAAATATTATTATAACTTGACTTTATAGATGAGAAATTAAAAACTAAATATTTATGTAATTTGTTCAAGATCACACAGCCTATATTAATAGGATACAAACCAAATGGCATGTAGTGTTTTTAATTTTAATTTTAATTTTTTTAGAGACAGGTTCTCGCTCTATTCCCTAGGCTGGAGTGCAGTGACATGACCATAGCTCACTGTAACCTCAAACTTCTGGGCTCAAAAGATCCTCCTGCCTCAGCCTCCCTGAGTAACTGAGACCTACAGGCACCTGCCACCACAATTGGCTATCAGATATCCGGTTTTTATAGCCCAGCCCTTAACTGAAACATTATACCGCCTTGTACAGATCAGACACAAAATAAATGTCTGGTAAATAGATGAATGTAAACTTTGCTAATCTTTTTCATCCTTAAGAAGTTCAGACATTTGCAGAATTCACTTTTTACAAAATGTGTAATATTTTAACACTAAGTGTGAAAACCTCTACCACAATTTTTTCTTCATTTGTATTAATTTGCAATCATTCATATAAAATTTCAATTTATACCCTTTTTAGAGCTTTTTGAAAATTGTAAATGCCTAAGGAGTAGTTTCAAGTAGACAATGACCATTAAATCATATGGTTGGAACAAATGACTGACAATAGATAGATTAGCCAAAAACTTAATCTAAATTCTCAAGGTCAGTACTGTTCTTTTTTTTTTTCTTTTGGGTGGATTTTGTGAAAATAGCTAACATATTACAAGGATGATGTTCAACTACTATTTTAATTAGAAAGTAAAATCTTATTTTTAAAAATGCATATGCAGTATATAAGTTTTGTAATACAGGTTCTGGAGTCCAACAGCATGAGTACAAATCATAACTAAGTTTCAGTTTGTTCCTCTATAAATTGGAGATAAATAGTTTTGTTATCAAATGCAATATTGAAAATGCTTGAAAAGCACTTGATATAGTGCGTCTCTCAGAAAAACCATTCAATTACTGTTAGTATGCATATAATATTTAGAAAGATGAAAGAAATTGCAATAATGAATAAATATCAAGCAGAAGAAATTCGGTAGCTGAAAAATGCAATTTAGTTGCTGAAGAATGCATCAGAGTCCTTTACCAGCTGAACTGATCAAACAGAAGAATTAGTGAACTTGAAAACAGACTATTACAGATAGCATAGTCAGAAAGGAGAAAAGAACAAAGAATAAAAAAGATTGAAAGAATGCCTACAAAATATAGAAAATAGCCTCAAAAGGGCAAATCTAAAAGCTATTGACCTTAAAAAGAAGGTAGCGAGAAAGATCAGAGTAGAAAGTTAATTAAAAGGAATAATATCAGAGAAAGTACCAATTTGTACTCTTCAGAGCAGTATATGAGTGTAAACCAAGAAAGTTTTGATAGGAAGGCAAACAATGAAATATGAGAGCCTTAATTCCCAGTCCAAGAAGGCTTTATTAATGGGAAGTGAAAGATTAATGAAAGTACATTTTGATATTTTACAACCTTGCCTATGACTGACCTAGGTTTCCACTCTACTAAGAATACTATTTTGCCTGGAAATAAACTATCTTGGAGTTCATTTGTAGTACGGTGTGGGATATAAAGTTCAGGCTCTATCTTGAATTAGGCTCACCTGGATTTTTATATGTGATTTTGCTTTCTAATCTCTACATGACTATTATGAACAGATATACTTAAGAGTTGGACTTTATATTTAAAAATAATATATGAGTGGTCCTTCCTGCTGATTTACATTTTAGGGGCATTATTTAAAAAGCCATTTGCACCAGAATTGTTTTCCCCCAAAGATTCACATGTTGAAGTCCTAACCCACAGTACCCCAGAATGTGACTGTATTTATATAGGGTCTTTAAAGAAGTAATTAAGTTAAAATAAGGTCATTTGTGTGGCAGCCCTAGCAAAGTAACGCAATCACGGTAAAGCACACCTCAGAGATCCTATCTGCATTCTTACATTATTAATTTTACGTAAAACCTTTATTTTCAGTGATTATACTACTTAAACTTACCATGCTAAGAATTTCAGATTATTTTCTCATTTCTGAGAAAGTGCTCAGTATACAGAGGCTACTCTACGTAGTTATTATGCATTTTCTTTGTATTTCACTGTATGGTTAATGAAGATTAAAACTAGATATTTGAGATGTGACTCATTATTGGAAAACCCATACTTCAGTGTCTGATAGATTTGTTAATATTCAAAGGGCCTTAGTGCAATGACAGGAATGCATACAACTATTTTTATACTAATTTCCAATTTGTTTTAGCATTTTTTGAATGATTGACATGCTACTAATAAAACTAATAAATTTGCATATGACCAATGAGATTTCACCAGACATTTAAACTTTACTTAGGAACTTAAACACTGAATTCCTTCAACAAGTCTAGCATAAGAGTCTCTTAATGCTTTAAATTTTTGTTTAAAAATTAAATAAACATATAATTATTTTAAATTACTCTTTTAAATTGGGTACAAAATGTTAAACCTAAGGATTTCTTTTTTCTGAGTTCTAGTCTTATTCCTCTTTTTAACTTCTGAGATTTTAGTTCTTAGATCTACTTGGTATTTTTTTTGCACCTGACTTAAGTTCTAGGGTTTCAGTATGAATTGTGGGATTTATGCGACAGGTCCATGATTCAGATTAGAGCCTCATGTGGGCATTTCAAGATTATTCTTTTTGAACCTGTTTCCAGTTGGACAGATCCCACTTATTTAATTTTGCCAATTTCATCAGTTATTGCACAAATTATTGCCTCTTACATATTAGCTGTATTTTTATTACCATATTAGTCATTTCCTCAAAATAATACTTGATTTGAGTCTTCTACTTGTAGTAAGCCTGCTATATATTTTCTTTATTATAAATAGATAAAACCAAGCTTGCAGCTATGGGTCTGAGTAGAGTCTAAAATGGTGCAGGTAAACCTAAAGCTTTTGGCCTCTTTGGTTTGCTAATATTGGAATATTACTTTCTCATAGTCCAAGTAAAGCATCAATATTGACATCTATATTTATTCCTACTAGCAATAAATCTTATTATGTATGCATGATAGTCATATACACTAACACAAAAATAAATGCTGAATGACTACCCCATGCATGACCCTCTGCTAGGAGCTAAGGGATACTGCAAAGAGAATTCTTCTACCTCCTAGTATCATTATCCTTTAGAAATAAGATAATGCACATACATACATAACTCTAATGCAAGGCAGGGAAAAAATAGCTGCCATTAGTGAAGTCTAGACAATCCAGAATGAGGTATTTTGTGGGGGAGGAATTGCATTTACTTTTGGCTGGAGGAATCTGAGATAATTACCTCAAGTTAGGTATTGAAGTATAGATGGTAGTTTTTATATGTAGTGGGGAAAAAAAATTCTAGGCCAAATCAATAGTAGGCAAAAATGCACACAAGTAGAAACATGGATAAGGGCCTTCTTTGGGAGGAGAGAGGTTTGTTTGCTTAGGGAACAAGGAGGATCAGAAGGGGATTTCATTCATTCATTCATTGAGTATACTTCTAATGGGGGCCTCCCATGTATCAGAATGTGTTACACTCAACAGCTACAAAAAACAAGGTAAAATAAAAGCCCTGCACTCCAGCATTTTACTTTCCATAACTAACAATTATCCTGTGCCAGGCGTGCTTAATGTGCTTCTCTATTATCAAGTACTTTAATCTTCTTAACATTATGATATGGGTGCTATTATTATCTGCATCTTACAGATGAAGAAAGTGGTACATACAGAAATTAAGATACTTAAAAAAATGTACATAGCTAAAAAGTGGCAGATCCCAATGTGAACTTAAGAATCATGTTCCAAAGTCTATTCTCATCAACACTACATTTTGCTATATGAAATAGTGGATTGAAAAATAATTCTCTACACATAAATGCAGATAGACAGTGAATGACTTTGAATGACAAGCCAAGAAGTTTGACCAAACCAAACTGTAATTTAGAATGATAGTTCTGGGAAGAGTGAATAAGATTGATCAGAACAGGGAAGTTTTACAAGTGGGTGGCTACTGCTTTACTCTAGATGACAGATAAAGTTTTGAGTTAGGGTGGTTTCTGTGATAATACATAGAAGAGGATTTTATAGGGGGCAGATTAATCAGGAATTGAATAAGAGAACAGGAGTCAAATATAATGGCCTGGGCATCAGTCAGGAGTCCATAGATTACAAGTGACAGGAAGCCAACTCAAACTTGCTTAAACAAAAATGAAAATTTACTGGTTCATATATTTGAATCAAGACATTCTGTCTCTTACTATTTCTCAGAACTGCTTTCCTTTTATTGGCTTCATGTTCAGGCAGGTTCCATATATGTGGTGGTGAAGGTGGCTCCTGCCATCCCCAGAATTACATTACCCTAGAGGTTGAAAGATTGTTATCAAAAGGGAACATCTTTTCCATATGTTTTAGACAAAAAAAAAAAAAAAAAGCAGCATATGATTCTCATTGGCTCAGCGTAGGTCAGAAATTCACATTTGGAGCTGGAGATTGGGTCAGCCGCATTTTAATACCTTGGACTGAGAGAGAGGGAAGATTTCTAAAAAGAGTGGGTACAAGACAGATAACAAACAGGTAATCACCTCCCACAGTTTTGAGCCTTAGTGATTGAGGGTTTGCCAAATGTCCTTTATCTGAAATAAGGCACATAGGGAAAAGAGCAATAGCAAGTTTCAGAATAAAAATTAATCACTTTGAGACAAATTAAATTTGAACACTTGGATAGAAATGACTAGTGAAAAGTTTGAAATTATGAAACTTGAATTTAGGAGAAAGGTAAATGCTAAATATAAAAAGTTAGGACTCAAGTGTGTAGAGAGATGATTGCTGTGAATGGTGAACTTTAGTAGTTTTAAGAAAAATGATAGTCACAAATATCAAAAAAAGTTCCAAAGTCAAGTACTATCATGGAAACCAAGAAGTAAGCATTTCAAGAAGGCATATTAGTCACCAGGATCAAAAGCCATAGTAAGATCAAGAAAGGGCTGATTAAAAACACATTGGTCTACATGAACAGCAAATCAATGGAGACTTTGAAGAGAACAATTTCAAGTAAAATAAAAGCACATTGTGGGGAACTAAAGAATAAACAAGGGAGAATAAAGTGGTCATAAATTCCTAGTCAGTCTACTAAATAGCTAGCGATGTGACTCTGATGGTTAATTTTGTTAAAACTTGACTGCACCAAATATTTGGCAAACCATTATCCTGGTTGTGTGTGTGTGTGTGTGTGTGTGTGTATGTTTGGATGAGATTAACATTCGAATGAGTAGGCTGAGTAAAGCAGATTTTCCTACCTAATGTATGTACCCCTCATGCAATCAGTTGGAAGGCTGAAAAGAACAAAAAACCTGACACTGCAACAAATGAGGCAATGCGACAAGTAAGAGTCAGGCTGACACTGCCTGACTGCTTCGATCTGGGACGTCAGTCTTTTCCAGCTTTGAGAATTGAACTGAAACATTGGCTCTTCTTGCTTGAGCCTGATAGCTTTGAGACTGGATCATATACACCATCAGTTCTCCTTGCTTTCAGGCCTTTGGACTTGGAGTGGAACTACATCACTTCTCCTGGGTCTCCAGGTAGCCCACTGCAGATGTTGGGACTTCACAGCCTCGTTAATCATGAGTCAATTCGTTATAATAAATGTCTCTCTCTCCCTCTCTCTCTCTCTCTCTCAATCCCAGTATATATATATATGTATATGTGTATATATATATGTATATATATGTGTATATGTGTGTATATATATATATGTGTGTGTGTATATATATATATATATATATATATATATATATATATATATATATTGCTTCTCTGGAGAACCTAAACATCAGGATATGTCTATTCATTCCTGTCCCACCACTGTAGTTTGAACATAGGTTTACAGCTGGAGAGGAATTTTGCCTCAAATCTCACCCATACAGAAGTTAGATATATTTATTTTTCATTTTAGTTTTTGTAAGAAGACAGGCTTTTTAATGAGATTTTTTTCTCTTTTTTTCACCATTATTTTAGGTTCAGGGGTACATGTATAGGTTGTTTTATAAGTAAATTTCATGTTGCAGGGGTTTGGTGTAGATTATGTTGTCACCCAGGTAATCTGCATAGTACCAGATAGGTGGTTTTTCAATCCTCACCTTCCACCCACCATCTACCCTCAAGTAGGCTTTAGTGTCTATTGTTTCCTTCTGTTTGTTCATATGTACTTGATATTTAGCTCCCACTTACAAGTTAGAACATGGAATATTTAGTTTTCTCCTGCATTAATTTGCATAGGTTAATGGCCTCCAGCTCCATCCATGTTGCTGCAAAGGACATGATCTCATTCTTTTTTATAGCTGTGTAGTGTCTCATGGTGTCTGTGTACCACCTTTTCTTTATCCAGTCTACCACTGATGGGTATTTAGGTTGATTCCATGACTTTGTTATTGTGAATAGTGCTGAGATGAACATACATATGCGTTGTGTCTTTATGGTAGAACAACTTATATTCATTTGTGTATATGCCCAATAATAGGATTGCTAGGTGAAATGGTAATTCTGTTTTAAGTTCTTCGAAAAATTACCAAACCACTTTCCTCAATGGCTAAACTAATTTACATTGCCACTAGCAATGTATAAGTGTTCCTCTTTTCTCTACAACCTCACCTCACTAGTATGTGTTATTTTTTGACTTCTTAGTAATAGCCATTCTGACTGGTATGAGATGGTATCTCATTGTGGTTTTGGTTTGTATTTCTCTAATTATTGAAGTTGAGCATTTTTTCATATGCTTGTTGGCCACATGTGTGTCTTCTTTTGAAAAGTGTCTGTTCATGTCCTTTGCCCGCTTTTTCATGGGGTTGTTTGGTTTTTGCTTGCAAATCTGTTTAAGTTCCTTATAGATTATGGATATGAGACCTTTGTTGGATGCATAGTTTGCAAATATTTTCTCCAATCCTGTAAGTTCTTTGTTTACTCTGTTGATAATTCCTTTTGCTGGGCAGAAGCTCTTTGGTTTAATTAGGCCCTGCTTGTTAATTTTTGTTTTTCTTCCAATTACTGTTGGTGTCTTCGTCATAAAATTTTTGCCAGGTCCTATGTTCAGAATGATATTTCCTAGATTATCTTTCAAGGTTTTTACAGTTTTAGGTTTTACATTTAAGTCTTTAATGCATTTTGAGTTGATTTTTGTATAAGTGTAAAGAACATTTTAATCTTCTGCATATGGCTAGCCAGTTATCCCAATTCCTTTTATTGAACAGGGAGTCCTTTCTATTGCTTGCTTTTGTTGAGTCTGTCAAAGAGGATGTTTTGTCAGAGGACACTTTTGAGTTTTGTCAAAGAGGGCACTTCAGAGTTGATGCTGGAATTAGTTAAGAATTTCTGGATGGTTGGAATTGAATGAATATATGTTGCATGTGATGACATGAATTTTGGGGGGCCAGGGTGAAATGCCATGGATTGAAATATGTTTCCTCAAAATGTATAAGTTGAAGCTCTAGCCCCTAATGTGACTCTTTCTGGAGATAGGGTCTATAGGAGGCCATTAAAACGAAATGATGTCATAAGGGTGGGGCCCTAACCTAATAGGATTGTGGCTTTACGAGAAAAGAAAGATTTCTCTCTTCTTTCTCTCTGTCTCTCTCTGTCTCTCTCTCTCTCTCTCAGACACAGTGAGAAAGCAGTCATTTGCAGGCCAGCAAGAGACCCTTCACCAGAACCCAACCAATGAGAAAATATTTTTCTGTTGTTTAATCTACTCAGTTTATGAAATTTTGTTATGGCATCCAAGCTAAGTTAGTGACCATGGACAAAAACTCAAAATC
Organism: Nomascus leucogenys; assembly: GCF_006542625.1. Classification (NCBI taxonomy): domain Eukaryota; kingdom Metazoa; phylum Chordata; class Mammalia; order Primates; family Hylobatidae; genus Nomascus; species Nomascus leucogenys. Next base: position 96,677,556 of record NC_044391.1, read on the forward strand.
TCTAAGTGAAAATAATAGTAGTAATATCTAGCTTCGAGATTTTACTTGAGGTAATGTTCAAAAAGTACTTGACAGAATGCCTAGCAATTTACAAGCTCTCGATGAATGTTAGCTGCATGTGTGTGGGTGACACAATGAGTAGGAAGGATGCGGCAGCAGCAGATGTTTAAGATTATTACAAAAATGTTTGAAGCTAAGGAAAGTAAAGAGATATATGTGGAACATTATCTGACATTTCTCTTATTGAGAGGTGGATCCCAGTGGCTTCCAATTCCTGTCTCTCAAACTCTGGAGAAAGCCAGTCACCACGTAAAAATCTCCTATTATGCTGAGACTACCATCTGTGAGAAACTCTACCTAGTTAACAAAAGAGCCTTGGGAGGCTGAGGCAAGAGGATTGCTTGAGCTCAGGAGTTCAATGTTGCGGTGAGCTATGATCCTGCCACTGCATCCAGGCTGGGTGGCAAAGCAAGAGCCTGTCTCGAGAAAAAATAAAATAAAATAAAATAAAGAGTCTGCCTGAAGACAGGGATGTCAGATCACACATGTGTGACAATGACGTATCATGTCTCCACAGCCCCAACTACCATCTGACAAAAACTACATGACAGACCCTAAGTAAAATTTTCCCACTAGAACCTAGCCAACCCACAGTCCATAAAGATAAGAAAAAAATATTGTTTTAATCCAGTATGGTTTGTTTCATAGCTAAAGATAAAAAGAATAGACACTACTTGTAGGAATGAAAAAGTCTAGGGACAATGTTGTTGGCTTATTTTTTTGTTGACTTTTGGTTTGACTTATTTAGAAAGTAGACCTGAAATGTACATAAGCTGAGGATTTGAATTCAGAAGAGAGAGAAACTTAAGTTACAGGAAAGCCTTCACATAATGATAGTAAGGGCCTGGAAAAGACAATAAAAATGTGTTCAAGATCCTAGGGAAAGGAGTTTGTCTTAGCAAGCAAGATAAATACCTCTTCTTCTGAGAAAGAATAAATGAGAAGAGAGAGAGCAAAGTTTGAGGTGTAGAGTAAGAACTACAAGAAGTGTAAGATAGAAACAAATTTTCTCCATTCACTTTAGATTCAACTGCCAAAGACTTACATCATTGGATTTTTTTAAAAGCCTCTTGGCCCCTTGAATGGTGTTTCCTTCTCCTTCTGGGTTCTGGTGATTGGTATCACTTCAAGACCAATCAGAGACATGAAAACCCAAGGTCTCGAGCAGACCCCAGCAGGCTTTGGGTCATTTACTACCAGATTCCCTTTTGACCTAAGAATTCTGACTACTGCTATCATTACCTTTTTCTGATACCTCAGGCCACTAAAATTATGAGCTGTAGCACTTAAAGATTCCTTTAACACGGATATTTCATTGCTTTTTGCTCAGGTGAAATGGAAAAATAAAATAAAAAAACCTTAGATATGGAGTGGTGTTTTGGCAGATCCGCCAGTTTATCTTCTGCAGCATGTGCCATGTAAACATTTCTGACTTTAATGCACTGCACATACATCATCCCTGAACGTTTAGTTTTATTGCTGCAGAGGTAATTTCCGAAGGTCATCTTATAACAGATGAAAACCTGAATGCAAATCAAAACCACAGTGAGATACCATCTCACACCAGTTAGAATGGCCATCATTAAAAAATCAGGAAACAACAGGTGCTGGAGAGGATGTGGAGAAATAGGAACACTTTTACACTGTTGGTGGGACTGTAAACTAGTTCAACCATTGTGGAAGTCAGTGTGGCGATTCCTCAGGGATCTAGAACTAGAAATACCATTTGACCCAGCCATCCCATTACTGGGTATATACCCAAAGGACTATAAATCATGCTGCTATAAAGACACATGCACACGTATGTTTATTGCGGCACTATTCACAATAGCAAAGTCTTGGAACCAACCCAAATGTCCAACAACAATAGACTGGATTAAGAAAATGTGGCACATATACACCATGGAATACTATGCAGCCATAAAAAATGACGAGTTCATGTCCTTTGTAGGGACATGGATGAAACTGGAAAACATCATTCTCAGTAAACTATCGCAAGGACAAAAAACCAAACACCGCATGTTCTCTCTCATAGGTGGGAATTGAACAATGAGAACTCATGGACACAGGAAGGGGAACATCACACTCCGGGGACTGTTGTGGGGTGGGGGGAGGGGGGAGGGACAGCATTAGGAGATACACCTAATGCTAAATGACGGGTTAATGGGTGCAGGAAATCAACATGGCACATGGATACATATGTAACAAACCTGCACATTGTGCACATGTACCCTAAAACCCTAAAGTATAATAAAAAAAAAAAAGAAAAAAAAAAAAAAAAAAAAAGAAAACCTGAAGGTTCATGCAATTTATGTTCATTTTAGATAATATCATACAACATTTAGGAACTATCATCTTCCATTCTCTAAATGTTTAATTTAATAATTTTAAAGATAAAATATGTTATCTACCTTTTGGAAGCATATACACTTGCTGTGAAAAATCATATTCAAATATAGGTTGAAAAATGTAAACTGTTCTACTTACTTTTACTTAACAGATTTTAATTCATCTCAGTCACACTTCACTGGACTTAAGATAGTGAGAGACAAAACAGAATGTTTCTAGGAGTGTAAAAGTTACAGCAAAGACTTAACCAAATCTAAAAATGTACTTATTTCATTAAACAATATATAAAGTAGAGGCTTTTTAGATGTAAGCTCTTGGGCTGCTTTTAAATATACTTCATAGATATATGTCAAGCAATAGTCATCATGCATAAATATTCTTGTCATAAAAAATGCTCCATACTTGGTTATTCACATGTTAGGGGTCATAGTTATAAGGTGCTCCTGATACCTTTTAGCCTCACTTGCTATGATGATACTCCCTGGTCACTCTCTCTGCCTTTAGAGGGGGGAATGACATGCATGGGACATGTCAGCCAGCTCTGTCATGAGTAGTCTGACAGTGATGAAACTGAGTACATCTGCTATCAGCCCCTCTGCACATCCTCTTCTCCCACATCCTCAGTCATTCTTTCATCACTAGCTCTTTCCTATTGACCTGTAAACGGACAATATTTTTTCCTACCCTTAGGAAAAAAAAAAAAAAAACCCACTCAACACAAAAGGCTAATAAACCTTTCTTTCAATGTTGCCTCTGTCTGTAGATACTGCTCTGTTTCATCCTCTCTTCTTCTCCAGATACCCTAAAGTTGTTTTACTAACAGTGTCTGTTTCTAGGTCTTTGATCTACTCCTCTTCAGATAGTATCCAATTTGCACTTTTGTGACTACTGCATGGAAGTTGCTTCTGCATTGGAAAAGGTCAATGGGGACATTTTGGTTCCCATGTGCAGGTGTCTCTTTCAGCTCTTAACTTTCCAGCCTAATCTAAATCTTTCTTATTATTTTGATTATTAGGCATTATTATTTTTTGTTTTTTGAGATGGAGTTTCACTCTTGTCACCCAGGCTAGAGTGCAATGGTGTGATCTCGGCTCACAGCAGCCCCCGCCTCCCAGGTTCAAGTGATTCTCCTGCCTCAGCCTCCCGAGTAGCTGGGATTACAGGTGCGCATAACCACGCCCAACTAATTTTTGGTATTTTTAGTAGAGATGGCATTTCACCATGTTGGCCAGGCTGGTCTTGAACTCCTGACCTCAGGTGATCTGCCCGCCTCGGCCTCCCAAAGTGCTGGGATTACAGGCGTGAGCCACTGTGCCTGGCTATTAGGCATGATTAAGGCTTTATTTTCCTACTTCAACAATCCAGTTTCTTGTCGTCTCTGTATTCCTCTCCTAAATATTTTCCCTCCACACTCATGTACATGCATAAGCCCATGGTTTTATCCTCAGGTTTTTTCTTCTTTTTCTTCATACTCTGTTAGGTTGTTCTTGCATTGATATAAAGAAATACCTGAGACCGGGTGGTTCCTAAAGAAAAGAGGTTTAATTGGCCCATGGTTCTATAGGCTTTACAGGAAGCATGGTGCTGACATTTGCTCAGCTTCTAAGTAGGCCTCAAGAAGCTTCCAATCATGGCAGAAGGTGAAGGGAGAGCAGGCACGTCACATGACAAAAGCAGGAGCAAGTGATAGAGAGTGGGGCAGAGGTGCCATATATTTTTAAGCCACCAGATCTCATATGAACTTAGAGCAAGAGCTCACTTATCACCAAGGGGATGACCCAAGTCATTCATGAGGGATCTGCCTCCATGATCCAAATGCCTCCCATCAGGCCCAACCTCCAACAATGGTGATGATAAGTCAACATGAGATTTGGTGGGGACACACATTCCAACTATATCACTCTACTTGGGTGATCTCATTAAATCCTATGGGTGTCGACTACCATCAACACCCCAGGTCACCTGAACCTCTCTTTTTAGTGCCTATTTACCTCCTTAAATATTTCCAAACACCTCAGCTCTAATTTAATCAATGTTTATCTCTTTTCCATCACTCCTCAGACTTCATGTTCCTCTTCTATATACTCTCTCAGTTAATGAGTTATCCATTTACTTAATTTAATATCTAGAAATCTACCTATCATCTCATTAACTTGAACTTTATCACCAACATTCTACCATTTTTGATATGTAAAAACAGCAATCTTCATATTTCTCAAAGTAATTGTTTTTATTTTCTTTTCCTCTTGCTTATCTAGCCAGTCACCAAGTCCCATACATTTTACTTCAGAATGCCTCTAAATGCATTCATTCTTCTCAGTTTTTAACTTCCACTGCCATAATTCAGACCTCTTAATAGCTTATTTACATTATTGAAATAATATTTTAATCAGGTCTATTATTTCTCATTTTGGAAGTTTTTTGAATATTCACATTACATTGTCTTTAGGAACAGAGGACTGTGCGTGATGGCTCATGCCTGTAATCCCGGCACTTTGGGAGGCCGAGAGAGGTAGATCACCCGAGGTCAGGAGTTCAAGACGAGCCTGGTCAACGTGGTGAAACCCCATCTCTACTAAAAATACAAAAATTAGCCAGGCGTGCTAGTGTACATCTGTAATCCCAGCTACTTGGGAGGCTGAAGCAGGAGAATCGCTTGAACCCAGGAGGCAGAGGTTGTAGTGAGCTGAGACTGCACCATTGCATTCCAGCCTGGGTGACAAGAGCAAAACTCCGTGTCAAAAAAAAAAAAGAAAAAAGAAAAAAAAAGAATAGAGAACTGCCAACAAAGCCCCTATGTCTTTATGTTTTGCATGTTCCTATACTGTAATATTTCTTTTCAGTATCATGGCACTCATGTCCTAGTTGTTGATAACTGCCACAACTTCAATAGTAGCCATCCTCAGGTGCCCCATAAGACCTGGTCCTATTCAGGCTTCCTACCATCAGACTTGCATGAGTGGCTTGCTGGCTCCAGAACACATTTTGCCCTGTAGTGCTGCAGATAGCGATTCCAACATGAATATCTCTGTTATTCTTCCTCTCTTGGGGATATGTAGCTCATTGTACATATATCACCTGCTCCATGAGATCATAACTGATGTCTTTACTTCTCCTTCCACTAACACCATGAGAAAATAAATCACTCCTTTTTGTGTATGTTATAAAGAGCTCTATTGTAGTAATGGTCACATTGTATTAATTATAGGTGTTTATTTATTTGAAGTTTCTGCTATAGTATTGGCTCTTTTTGTGCCATAGACTAACTACTTAAATGTTAAATGAATTAATTAATAAGCAGATGAGTAAATGAATATGTGTTAGTCCATTCTCCTGCTGCTATAAGGACATGCCAGAGACTGGGTAATTTATAAAGGAAAGAGGTTTAATTGACCCAGAGTGGCACAGGGCTGGGGAGGCCTCAGGAAACTTACAGTTGTGGCAGAACAGGAAGCAAACGCATCCTTTTTCACATGAGGCCGGCAAGGAGAAGTGCGAGAGCTGAGTGAAAGGGGAAGCCCCTTATAAAACCATCAGATCTCATGAGAACTCACTCAGTATCATGAGCATAGTATGGGGGAAACTGCCCCCATGATTCAATTACCTCCCACCGGCTCTCTCCTACGACATGCAGGGATTATGGGAACTAAAATTCAAGATGAGATTTGGGTGGAGACACAGCCAAATCATATCAGAATAAAAATTGGAGGTCCCTTCTTTTGTCTCAGTTTTGTTCACTCCCACATGCATGAGACATGTCAGTTGGCTTTGTCATGACTAGTCTGTCAGCAATGACACCACGATTAGATCTGCAAGTCTCCTAAAAAGAATATTACCACCTGCTGGTTCAGTTGTACCAACTGTTTGGAAATGTTTTAAAAAAATAACTGGTATTTATAATGTGTTTTATAATTTCCAAAGTCTTCCTTTATAAACTACCTCAGTCACTTTTGCAACAACTCCATAATGTAGGCACTGTTATTGGGAGACACTCAGAGAAGTTAAAGAACTTATTCAAGGACACACAGGAAGACAGGGACAAAACTATGAAATCATCAAGGATTTCATACTTTATCTTGCTATTTGTACTTTGGATTCAGAATGCCTGGATTTAAATCCCACTTAGTAACCCTAAAACCCCTTTCATCACCCCTAAAATCAGGATGATAGAACTACCTACCTCAAAGGTCCTTGTGAAGAATAATGGACTTAATATGTCCACAGCTCTTAACAGGGTGCCTGTCATATACTTAGTACTCTACAAATGTTCTTTGTTACTATGGTGATGATGTTATCGGTCCTCTCTATAAAAGAGGTACTGGACTGGTAGCCTAGATAGAATCTCTCTCTCAACAATTAATTAAAGAGGCTAAATTCATAAAAGTATGTAAGTCCAGGCAATATCACAGATGATAGTAAGATAGTAAAAGTCAAATAGATGCATAGTTAGAAGGCCAATCACTCCTGCAGTGGTGGTTCCTAGATAACCTGACCCAAGCTAATCATATCTAGTCTCATGAAACTCTTGTGAGAGACTAAGAGCCAATGTCAAGGGCTGAATTGTGTTCTCTCAAAATTTATGTTGAAGCCCTAGTTTCTAGTACCTTAGAATATAACTCGATTTGGAGATAGGACCTTTGTAAAGAGCTGATTAAGTTAAAATGAGGCTGTCAGCGTAGGTTCTAATTCAATCTGACTGATGTCCTTATAAGCAGGGGAATTTAGACATACAAAGAGACAACAGGGATGCACGTGCACAAAGGAAAGGCCACGTGGCGAGACAGTAAGAAGACAGCCATCTGCAAGCCAGGAAGAAATGCCCCAGAAGAGACCAAACCTGTGAACATGTTGATCTTGGACTACTAGTCTCCAAAACTATAAGAATATGCATTTCTGTTGTTTAAGCCACCCACTATGTGGTATTTCTTAATACAGCCATGGCAAAAAAATACAGAGACTCTCGCTCATTGTTACCCGACAGTTTAGTCAGGTGGTAACTAATGTGTGGAGAGATTTAGTGACTTGCACCAGATCACACAGATTCTGACAGAGCCATAAACATGCCAATTCTACTTCAGGGATAGAGTTTGCGCTTCTGCATTAAATGCATTCAAATGCAGTAGGAGATTCCAAGTGTGAGGAACTACCATGCAAAGAGCTAGTCCTTGTTACAATCATACTTTAGGGTATGTTCAATTTTGTCTAGATTAAGCTTCAATCAATGGTCCTGTCTACTAATTGGCTTAAGAAACAGGTTCCTAGGCTGGGCATGGTGCCTAATGCCTGTAATTCCAGCAATTTGGGAGGCTGAGGTAGAGGATCACTTTGAGCCAGTGAGTTAGAGACCAGCCTGAGCAACATAGTGTGACGCCCATCTCTACAAAAAAAAATCAAAAATTAACTTGGCATAGTGGTGAGTAGCTGTAGTCCCAATTACTCAGGAGGCTGAGATTGGAGGATTAATTGAGCCCTGGAGGTCAAGGTTTCCTGTGATCCCACTACTATACTCCAGCTTGGGGGCAGCACAGTGAGACAGTTTCAAAAAAAAAGAAAGAAAGAATGAAAAAAGAAACATGTTTCTTGAACTTCTGGCGCATTTTCATAAACAATTAAGTCCTATGTTAAATGTTAATGATTCTGGATCAAGTCTGCAGAGGCTGTATCATGGTCAATAATATCACCAGTTTAATAAAGGAATAACTGAACTTTTAAATAATTATAATATTAATACATTGAATTTATAAGGCATTGTTAACTGCTCCAAAGCTTACTTTTCCTATTTAAGATTTTCTGAGGAAAAGCCAATTCTTAAAAACTATATCCAACTTTATTGGTACTTTATAGAAAGAAAGAAATGAAAACTTCAGGTGATAACACATCTGCTTTTCCACAATTATTTTTATCATATGAAAGAGAGAAGACGGAAGATAAAGCAAGAATTTATGGTGGTGTCAATGTGGTGAAAAATGTTCTTGAGTAGGAGCCGAACTACTATACAATTTTCTTGAGAAGACCAGCAGTCTTCCAAATGAGATATTATCTGCTGTCCCTTCTCTGAGAAATATAGCACCTGCTTCTGCATGTTTCTTCTTCTCTGAACAGTTCTCCTGGGTGAGACCTGAAAGGTTGGCCAGCAGAAGCAAACAATTTGCCTTTGTTTTCTTGGATCAGCAGCCCCTGACCTCACATTCTTTCAAATTCAAAGTTGAGCTGCTATTGTCTAGCTTTCAGAGAGTTCCTCTATTGTTCAGGCTTCCCTGTTTGCATTGCAGAGTGAAAAAACATATTCAGAAGCAACTTTACAAGAAGCTACTCTAAAATATACATGCAGTTATTACTTATTGAACACGCTGTTCTGAGCTCAGCGCTGCCCCAGTTTCTGTATGCTTCTTATTTCAGTTTTTCAGGAAGTTAGAAGTGAATAGGATAGTACACAGTTACAATTCACTCACTTATTTAATTAATATTATTAACGGAACATGTTCATTAAACGTGCAGGGTACAATCCTGGAGACGAAAAGAAAATAAAGATCATAAAAGAAAAACGGTCTATACCTGAACTGCTCAATAGCGTAGCCATGAGCCATATGTGGATTTTAAAGTTTAAATTTAAATTAATAAAAATCAAATAAAATGAGAAATTGAGTTCCTCAGTCATACTGGCAACTTTTTGCATGCTCAGAAACCATGTGTCAGTGACCACCCTGCAGAGCAGCATAAAAGAACATTTTCGTTATTACTGAAAATTATTTTCTGGTCTAGAGATTAGCATATCCAATAATGTGCATATTCTGATATGGCATAGTTTAATTCTGTTCATGATAGGCAATACTGTGGAGCGATCCAACCTATTTTAGCCAAGGTAGGGAAAAAGTAATTGATGAATATGTGTAAAAAACAAGCTTTTACATTTATGAAATATGTAAAAGACTGTATGTAAAAGATCTTTTATTTGTTCTGTACTTTTCTAAAATGGGAAATACAATTTGCAGTGGGCTTCTAAGGGATGTCAGTGTCATAGTACAATAGACAATAGCATGTGGCATATTGGATCCCAAGGGCTTCGGAAAGATGTACATTAGCAGTCAATACAGTTATAAAATTATACAAAGGGTTATCAAGCTTTCTCCGAGGTCAAGGAGTCCTGTCATAGTAGGCAAATAAATCTATAATAGGTGGTCAGACAGACATCTGCCTTTCCAAAGGGTGAGGGGATCAAAAATGTAAATATGGGAGAGAAATTTAGACATAAGAACCAGATGTGAGCAGTGAGTCAACCACAGGGCAATGTACGTGGATTCCATTGAACAGACAGCTTGCTTTCTCTTTCAAATATATTGATTACGAGGCTTTACAAGTGACCTCAATGTCACTGTTTTCCAGAAACAAGATGGGTAACTTTGGGTTGTATAGGGTCATGGTTAAGATTAATGTGGTAAATGCAGCATGATAATTGAATGCTTCTATTACCCTTGTAATTCAATTAATTTCTTAATAAACACTTGTAGTTATTTTTCTCCCATACTTTTCTTAGTGCACATCTATAAATTCATTACTTGTGCATTTAAATGGTAACTTATGTTGCTTAGACAATGAATAACATCACTAATGTTGGAAAATGTATAGGTTTATTAGAGTTCATAATGTATTAACTATAACATAATGAAAGAGAAAGCAATAATATTCACTCTGAAAGTATGAGGGTTTTCATCACATTTTTTATTGTTTTTATCTTCTTTATGAGTACAAAAGACATTTTAGGGGACATTATATATGGTTATTTCAGCATTAATCACTACAGTGGTATTATGCCAAATCTCATGAGCTTATCAAATTTGGATTTGTGATCTCGCTCCTTTACCTGGCTGGTTCTGTATAATCCTCTCTTCTGGTTGGAATGCACCAAAAGTGCAGGTAGGGGAGTATATGGAGAAAAGTGCAGGAAACAGTTACAAGCAGCGGTGTGTTGTCTTTGAGAAAGAACTCATGATAAAATCTGAAATATATGCCACACAAGCACACAGTGTCTGTGGCAATTATTAAGAGGCACACGAGAGGCAAATAAAAGAAGGAAAACCAGATATAAATGAAAAGTAGAGTTAATACTGAAAGGAGTAGAAAAAGTTTCAAATATTAGTTCTGTGTGTATAGACACATGTCAGCAGTTCGGATTTTGATATTTTCTAAGCAGATTCTGCCTGAGTGTCTAGTCTCTATAGCACAGTGGCTCTTCATTGGGGATGAATATCTGAATTACCCATGGAGCTATAATATATATATAAATCTCTAAGCTCCAGCTCCAAGAAATTCTGAGATATGGTAGCTTGTATCCCATTTAGGCCTGTGGAGGTGTCTCTGTTTAAAAGCAAGTGCTTCTTTGCCTACCTCTTGTAGAACTCTCAAAGGATTCAATCTGTGTCATAGTATTTGATCAATTTTCTTTTCTTCAAATCATGTGAGTTCACTTTTTCTTTTTGTGGATTTGTAGAAAGCTAAAGTAATGTTGCAACAACTTGTTCCATTAAAAATAGGCTATATGTTAAAGCAAGAAAATTCTGTCACACAGAAATTGCTAGTATCAAACAGAGCCTGAGGTTTCTGCTGCTAGAGGCCTCAACAAATAGTCTTGCTCATGACTCCTCTGCTTCTTGCCATTTCTCTACAATCAGTGAGAGACTGCCATCCTGCCTTCAGAATGCAGCCAAGAAAGGCAATTTAGAGGCTGGTGCTTTGATGATGAACCTTATGATTCTTAATCCTAGCAATTTGATATCTAAATTAGCTCAATGTTATTTGTGGAACTGGAAGGAGTAGTGTTCGGTACATGGTCTTAGTTGCAAACAACAAAAGAGAATTCTAGCTAATTTTGGGGGGAAAAAAAGCATACTAGATAAATACACAACTACCCAAAGAGTCTTATTAGAAAGCTGGAGGACCCAGCTCTGAACTAGGCACAAACTAATGAAAGCTGGGCATCAGATAAACCAGCAAATCAAATCCACTAAGACAGCCTGGCTGGATGGACGTTACAGGCACTGGTACAGCCTGGAACTCTCCAACAGCTTCTCATTGCTGCTGTGAATGATTTCCCAGTTGTTTCTGAATTTTTTTCCTCTCTCATGAGACATAGTTCCAGGAGGGAATCTCTGATCACTGACTATATCATATGCCTGTACCTAAGTGTGAGAGCAAGATGGAATGTGTCTGGTTGCTTCAATTTTTACAGGGGAAAATGCGTCTCTAATGAACATCTTTCACTTCAAAGTCCTTTTAAAATAAAGCTGTTTTATTTTAAAATAAATAAAGGAGAGGTATAGTCTTTAGGGAAAACGTTTATGACAGACACTACTCATAATGACCATTGGCAATTACCATTGACTAAACTGAGCATGTGATACATTTGCCCCTTTGACAGTTCTAGGAAACAAAGTCTCAAAGCTGCATGGAATGTGTGGTATTTGCTGAGGCCATTTGTAACATTGATTGTTGTCACTAACATGCATAAGAGTTGACTGTAAAGAAACACCAGCAAACAAAGTTCTCTAGGACTATGAGATAGATCTATTATTTATCTTTTGTTTAAATATTGGCCCATATCTCTTCAGGCTGAGAAGCAGACTTTTACCTTGCTTACATAGGCAAGGAGAAGATATTGTCTTAGGAGTAGAGAAGAGATGATATCAAGCTTTAGTGTTGAAGTGTATCTATATGTGTGAGATAAGTGTTTGTGATAAGCTATGCAAACTACTTCTTGATACCAGTGTGATCCAAATGTGCACTGTTAGTTGAGACTTCCTAATTTAAAGGTCGAGATTCAATAATCAAATCCCCTTTCTGAGATTTTAACCATGAACCTGAAATTTTCAAATAATAAAGGAAAACTGATATTGGAACAACTTAGTTGCCAATTATTGTTTTGAATGCCAGTTAGAAGAAAGAAAATACCTTGAGGAGTATCTTTATATTTTAGAAATGGACACAGTTTGAACTATGGATGGCTCTAAATTGTGATCATTTTACTCAATTCATTCTCTGTGTTTTGTGAAATTTTATTCAGTTTTAATGATTTCAAATATAGCCGTAAGAGGACTCAACATTTTCTTTTAATGAACTTCCCTCCAAAACCTGGACATCTACTTGTTAGTGTCATTTCTGTTAACTCTTAAGTTGTTTTTAAGTAATTTTCTTACCACCTCTGTAAGTTTAACTTGCCATACCAGCCTTGCCCACCTTATATGTGCCACTTTTGGAGATGATACAATTGTCTAGCTAATTTTTATGTGCCTGTATCTATATCTATTTCTCTTTCTAAAGATTCTTCAAGAACAACTCTTCTTCAGTACAATAAGTCTTTGTGTTTATGTAGTAGTATTTTTAATAACAATTCAATCTTTAGCTATTTTAACACATGGGTTGATGACATTATATCCCACTCTATGTCCTTTACATTTCTTCCAAAGTTTCTACTCCTAAATACATAATCTTCATAAGACTTATAATGGCTCATATCTGCTCCAATTTATCAGTAGGTGGACAAACATTTCACAGTGGCTTTTACAGTTTTGTAAAAGGATGAGGTCCAACTATGATTTTAAGTGAATGATTATTTTTCATGGCATCATGCATTAGTTATCTTTGAATGGTCTTTATTGTGCAACAAGGGCTAAATAAAGATCCAAAATATTTTTTTCTTTATTCATGTCAATTTAGAAAATATTTTTTCTTACATATTTCTGATATACAAGAATATTACAGAATTAAAACTAAATTTTTGACACTTATCAATGCTTCATATAAATACATCTCATGGCAAGTTTGCTATTTGTTTTATTTTCTCCAATTTTAAATTTAAAGATTATTACTATTATTTAATTAATATAGAAAACCATTTACTAGCCTGCAGTTAGAATTGACAACAAAACAGGTAGTGAAGCGGCATCCTTGTCTGTGGTAAATACTCGAGGTTCATCATCTCATGCCAAGTAGATTAAGGGCATGGACACACACAAGGAGTGAGTTTAGGAGTAGAGTCTCCATAGGAAAAAGAAAGATAACGGAAAACGGCTCTCTCTCTTGAGAGAGAAGGGCACCCAAATGGGAATTCCAGCCCATGGCGGAGTGCACCGGATTTTATAGACAGGCTTGAGGGGGCAGTGTCTGATTTACATAGGGATCGCAGATTGGTTGAACCAGGTATGATATTTACATAATGCGTGGGGAAGGCTGGCCACTCCACCCTAATCTTATTATGGAAATGGGCTTTCTACTTGGCCAGTGCCATGTTGTCTGCTTCTTACTGTATGCATGGCTGGATTGGAGAAGACAAGATGGAGCTGCCGTTTTGAACATACCTAGTCCCAGATAGCCTTTTCTTAGTGGCACAACTGCCAGCATTCACCCATGCAAGCTTCTAGCTTGCTCATCTATGTTTGCAGCTCGATTTTACAGGCTGCTCTTTGTTAGAAAAGAAAATGATTTGGGGCTGCCTTTCATTAAAAGGAAAATCTTCAGAGGACTTCCTTGCCCTCAGTATCTGCCTAAACAATTTCTTCTTAATTCCTGTATCAGTAGGAACTGCATTCATGAGCTTCATCCTCTTTCCTAAATTTTCAAACAATTAAACCAGATGGCCTCCCATTTCTAAGACCCATAAAGCAGATCATAAGCAGGAAGAGCACCCATAATTCTTTACGTCTTCTTTACTCTTATAGCATGTCATTCAGTGTGGCCACACAAATATGTATACATACTGTCTTAGTCCATCTTTTGTTATTTATAACAGAATATATGAAACTGGTTAATTTATTTAAAAGGAAATTAATTGCTTACAGTGCTGGAGGCTGAGAAGTCCAAGGTCATAGGTCCCCATCTGGCAAGAGCCTTCCTGCTGATGGGGACTCTCCAAGTCCCGAGGTGGTACAGGGCATCACATGGCGGGGGGGTCAAACATGCTAGTTCAGATCTCACTTCCTCTTTTTATAAAGCCACCAGTTCCACTGCCATGATAACCCATTCATCTATTAACCCATGAATGGATTAACCCATTCATGAAGGCAAAACCTTCACGAACGAATCACCTCTTAAAGGTCCCACCTCTCAATACTGCCACAGTGGGGATTAAGTTTTGTAGATCAAAAAATCAACTTACCAAAGGCAGATTAATAGGAAAAAAAAAGTCATACAAATTGTTTTAATATGTATACATAAGAGCCTTCAGAATAAAGACCCCAAGATACAGGGGTAATTATTCACATTTATGCTTAGGTTCAACAAAGCATTCATAGCTTTGTGGAAATATGATTGAACAAAATGGCTGTGATCTAATGTTAATAGCCTGATTGGGGAACCCACTATAGCCTATCTGTATAGATTCTTCTTGGCCTCTCTGAGCATGTATTCCTTCCTTCTGGGTATAGAGCAGGGACCCCTCTGGAGTGGGGCTCTTATAACCTACAGACAAACCAAGTAGGTTAGATTTTCTTTATGGCCAATTTGTACTTAGAAAGGCAGAGGGAAAATTAGAATGATGTATTTAGGTTTTATATCTGACTTTTAGAAAAGCGGTTCTGGTTTCTATTACACACTTTGGGGAAGAGAGATTCTAGTCGCCATGGCTAGCCTCAGGGGAGAATGGGACTGAGACAGGAGAGCGGGAGGGTGGAGAAAAACTTTTGCTTCTGAGGCTGCCACCGAGGCCTTCATTTTAGGTTGCTGTTTTATAAGCCCCAATAGTTTCAACATGGGTTTTGGAAGGGTCATTCAAACCATAGTATGTACACATAAATGTGTGCACACAAATACACATAGAAATATGTCAGTTTGCAGAAGAGACAGACTTGAACACATAAAACAGTCAATAGATATTTATTGAGTTAATAAATAGAAACATTATGGAGATGTCCATTAAAAGGTAAATGATGTGACTTGTACATTAATCATGATGATGAAATCCAAATGGTTAGAATGACAAATAAAATCGAATCCACTTAATTCCTACTCACCAAAATGAAAGATGAGGTGTATTACTGGAATGCTATAAAAGAAATCTCCTGTATATACTTTAAAATACTAGAATTATAAAATATTAGCATGCAATGCTTTTGGTTACTATCAGTACAGTTAGACACATTACATTCATATCTTTTCTATTCTCTCTGAAACTTTACTATTTTTGACCATTTCACTAGGATGTGCAATTAATGACATCAAATTTCAAATCAATCTGTTTTTGTACTTTTTAGTGATTCTGTAGAGGCTTAGTGTTAGAAAGAATCTTAGATAAATGAATAAGATGTAATTAGAGAATTATCTGTGGGTTTTAATTATTCTTGCTAATGCTATAGTTTCTATTACAATAGGTAATTAGGGGAGACATGTCTTAGTAACAGCACATGTGGAAAGCTCTAGAGATTTTATTTGGCAACAAGCTAAATATGAAACAACATTGTTACATATGTGTTAATAGGCTAACTTTACCTTAAATTAATAAACTTTATATAAAGGAATAGGGATGGTAGTCACTCAAACTTTCACTATTCTTATTATACCACCTGTGGAGCATTTGCATGAATTCTAAAGAATGCAATAATAAAGGCCATATATCCAGAAGAAAGTGAGTAAAATAGTGAATGCATCTGAAATTGCAGGACATGAAATATAATTGAAGTAACTGATCTGTCAAGCCTAGAGTAAGAACTTAGGATGGATAAGAAAGCCTCCCTCACATATATCAAAGGGATTAGATGTACTCTTATAAATTAAGAAGATATAACAAGGGTGAATGGAGAGCATTAGAACAGAGTGTTTGTTGATTGGCCAAGAAGAGTGAAAGATCCTCTGCCATTTATGGATGTCCAAAAAAAAAGAAGAAGAAGAAAACAAAGCCCTACTTTTATGGGTAAAATTAGAATCAAGGATTAGAATCTAAAATTTCGTGATCTGTTGGCAATTTGAGAGAGAGATGATTTTCTGTCATATAAAAGTTTAATACTGTCTCCCTTCAGCCCTAGAGAACACAGATTTAGAATGCTTCCAACAAATAAAATCTAAACGTATCAGTTTCATAATATTGACAATGCAAAAATCTGGAAACATTATAAATTAAAAGCTAATATATCTAGTATGATAAAATATCTACAGAGACTTTATTTGTCTCAAGGGAGTATACATTTTTCCCTTTTTTATAATTTTCTGAATATTTAAAGTTAATATGATTTTTTATAATCTGAATAAAATAATAATACTATTTTAACTTGAGACAAAAGAAATGCTACTCTATCTTTGGAATGAATCTTGTAGTTAATATTAATTTGTATATTTCTACAGTTCTCAAAATAAATAGATTTTTGTTGTTCAAAATATATACAACTTAATTAGTTCTACCTTTTTCTTTTTTTCCAGTGAGTAAGCACAATATTCTGCTTTTGATGCTAAGTGGTTAAGTATCTATAGAAGGTGCTTTGGGTTAAATTGTGTTCCCCAGAGAGATATGTTCAAGTCCTGACTCCCAGTACTGATGGATATTACTTTATCTGGAAATAGTCTTTGCAGACGTAATCAAGTGAAAATGAGGTCATGCTGGATTAGGGTGGGCCCTAATCCAATAACTAATGTCCTGGTAGTTAGAGAAATTTTAGACACAGAGACACACACAGAGAAGGCCACGTGAAGACAGGGGCAGAGATTAGAGTGATGCTTCTACAAGCTAAGAAGTGCCGAGGATTGCAGGCATCCACCACAAGCTAAAAAGAAGCAAGGAAACATCCTTGCCTAGAGCTTTCAAAGAGAAATGTTGGGATCCAGAACCTGAGACAATGTCTATTGTTTTAAGCCATGCAGTTTGCGGTGCTTTGTCACATCAGCCCTAGGAAATAAATACGGAAGAAAATTCTTGATGATAGATTTTTATTAAATAGGAAAATTCTCAGGATACTATTAGTAAGAAAAACAATAATCAACATTTTTCTGCCTTCTAAGAAACCAAGTCATTATTTAAAAATGTCTTTCCCATATTATTTTCCTTTAGTGCATGCTATGAAGATTGTATTTAATTTTCATGTTAGCTATAAAAATAAAACAGTTGATTGAATAATCAAATATTTTAAACTAAAATCTCAATAATTTGGAGATAAACATCTCTAGGTCTTTGCTTTATTCTCTTCTAAGCACAGTATTTAAAATTATATTTATTTTACATATATATTGATTTACTATTCTTCACTATAATGTAAGCTCATTAGTTGTTTTAATATTGGCTGGTGCGTAGAAAATACTAAAAAGTATTCGTTGAGTGCTCCTAATATATGAACATCAGCAGCTTCAGGCTTAGCATATACAGTAGGACAAAAAGTTTCAACTGCCTGGGTTGACTTATTAAGGCCCCACTGAGGTCATGTCCGATACCTGCAATAATATCTGGAGCAGTGGAATAGCGTGCGCTGAAATGGCATGCTCTGGGTTTCATGTGCGTCCTGTGAAGAGACCACCAAACAGGATTTTTGTGAGCGACATGGCTGTTTATTTCACCTCGGTGCAGGCCGGCTGAGTCCGAAAAGAGAGTCAGCGAAGGGAGATGAGGGTGGGGCCGTTTTATAGGATTTGGGTAGGTAAAGGAAAATTACAGTCAAAGGGGGATTGTTCTCCAGCGGGCAGAGTGGGGGTCACAAGGTGCTCAGTAGGGGAGCTTTTGAGCCAGGATGAGCCAGGAGAAGGAATTTCACAAGACAACGTCATCAGTTAAGGCAGGAACAGGCCATTTTCACTTCTTTTGTGGTGGAATGTCACCAGTTATGGCAGGAACTGGCCATCTGGATGTGTACCTGCAGGACACAGGGGATATGATGGCTTAGCTTGGGCTCAGAGGCCTGACATTCCTGTCTTCTTATATTAATAAGAAAAATAAAATGAAATAGTGGTAAAGTGTTGGGACGGTGAAAATTTGGGGGGATGGTAGGGAGAGATAACGGGCGATGTTTCTCAGGGCTGCTTCAAGCGGGATTAGGGGCGGCGTGGGAACCTAGAGTGGGAGAGATTAAGCTGAAGGAAGATTTTGTGGTAAGGGGTGATATTGCGGGACTGTTAGAAGAAACATTTGTCATTTAGAATTATTGTTGATGGCCTGGATACGGTTTTGTATGAATTGAAAAACTAAACAGAATAAGAGAAGGAGAAAAACAGGTATTAAAGGTCTAAGAATTGGGAGGACCTAGCACATCTAATTAGAGTACCTAAGGAAATTCAGCATAGTCCTGTCAGCAAAGATTATTTATTTACTTCAGGAGTTAAGAGTGGCAGTTTGGGGATAGCCCCAGGAGATATCAGCTTTGATGGCTTGGAGAAACAGTGTAAACCGGCAGTGTAAACAAGAGCAGGGCATTTATGAGTAGTTGAGAATGGTGAATAGGAGTATGACTAGACAGAAGATAGTAGGGATGACAAGTCTTTTGGGGGCACAGTCTAAGTTAGTCTGGTGTCTGGAATGAGACTGGGGCCTAATAAAAAGGAGCATCTATACAGGAGCTCAAATGGGCTGTACCTTGTAGCATTCTGAGGACAGGTCTGACTTCTGAGAAGGGAAAGTGGTAAAAGTATTGTCCAGTCCTTTTTAAGTTGGTGGCTGAGCTTGGTGAGGTGTGTTTTGAAAAGACCTTTAGTCCGTTCTACTTTTCCTGAAGATGGAGGACCATAAGGGATGTAAAGGTTTCACTGAATACTAAGAGGCTGAAAAACTGCTTGGCTGATTTGACTAATAAAGGCTGGTCTGTTATCAGACTGTATAGAGGTGGGAAGGCTAAACTGAGGAATTATATCTGACAGAAGGGAAGAAATGACTGCAATGGCCTTCCCAGACCCTGTAGGAAAGGCCTCTACCTATCCAGTGAAAGCGTCTACTTAGACTAAGAGGTATTTTAGTTTTCTGACTCGGGGCATGTTGAGTGAAGCTAATTTGCCAGTCCTGGGTGGGGGCAAATCCTCGAGCTTGATGTGTAGGGAAGGGAGGGGGCCTGAATAATCCCTGAGGAGTAGTAGAATAGCAGATGGAACACTGAGAAGTTATTTCTTTGAGGATAGATTTCCACAATGAAAAGAAAATGAGAGGTTCTAAGAGGCGGGCTAGTGGCTTGTACTATAGCATAGCCTGCCTTGCTGCTTTGTGGCGATTAGGCCTGGTGGAACTGCCATCAATAAACTAAGTGTGATCAGGGTGAGAGGGAAGAAGGAAATGTGGGGAAATGGGGTGAACGCTAGGTGGATCAGAGAGATGAAGTCATGAGGGTCAGGTGTGGTATCTGGAATAATGTGGGAGGCCAGATTGAAGTCCAGGACAGGAACAATGGTAATTGTGGAGACCTAACAAAGAGTGAGTATAGCTGAAGGAGCCGGGGCAGCAGAAAGTAAATGCATCAGGTGTGAGTAAGAAAATAGATTTTGGAAATTATGAGAGCTGTAGAGAGTGAGTTGAGCATAGTTTGTGATTTTTAGGGCCTCTAAAATTAGTAAAGCAGTCACAGCCACTGCACGCAGACATGAGAGCTAGGCTGAAACAGTAAGGTCAAGTTGTTTGCACACAAATGCTACAGGGTGCAGTCCTGGCTCTTGTGTAAGAATTCTGACGGCACTAACCATGCCTAGGAAGGAAAGGAGTTGTTGTTTTGTAAGGAATTGAGGTTTGGGAGATTAATTAGACATGATCAGCAGGGAAAACACGTGTGTTTTTATGAGAATTATGCCGAGATAGGTAACAGATGAGGATGAAATTTGGGCTTGACTGAAGTAATGGGAGATGTCTGTGAAGCCTTGCGGCAGTACAGCCCAGGTAATTTGCTGAGCCTAATGGGTGTCAGGGTCAGTCTAAGTGAAAGCAAAGAGAGGCTGGGATGGGACGAGGGGTGCAGGGGAATAGTGAAAAAAGCATCTTTAAGATCGAGAACGGAATAGTAAGTTGTGGAGGAAGATATCGAGGACAAAAGAGTGTGCAGGTTGGGCACCACAGGATGGATAGGCAAAACAATTTGGTTGATAAGGCACAGATCCTGAACTAATCTGTAAGACTTCTCCGGTTTTTGGACAGGTAAAATGGGGGAATTGTAAGGAGAGTTATAGGTTTTAGAAGCCCATGCTGTAGCAGGTGAGTGATAACAGGCTTTAATCCCTTTAAAGCCTGCTGTGGGATGGGATATTGGCATTGAGCAGGGTAAGGGTGATTAGGTTTTAATGGGATGGTAACAGGCATGTGATCGGTTGCCAGGGAAGGAGTAGAGATGTCCCATACTTGTGGGTTAAGGTGGGGGGATACCAGAGGAAGACGCGAAGGAGGCTTTGGGTTGGGGAGAAGGGCGGCAATGAGATGCGGCTGTAGTCCAGGAATAGTCAGGGAAGCAGATAATTTGGTTAAAATATCTCGGCCTAATAAAGGAACTGGGCAGATGGGGATAACTAAAAGGAGTGCTTAAAAGAGTACTGTCTAAGTTGGCACCAGAGTTGGGGAGTTCTAAGAGCTTTAGAAGCCTGGCTGCCAGTACCCACAACAGTTATGGAGGCAAAGGAAACAGGCCCTTGAAAAAGAAGGTAATGTGGAGTGGGTAGCCTCCGTATTCATTAAGAAGGGGACGGACTTACCCTCCACTGTGAGAGTTACCTAAAGCTCGGCATCCGTGATGGTCTACGGGGCTTCTGAGGCGATCAGGCAGCATCAGTCTTCAGCTGCTAAGCCGAGAAGGAGTCAGTCAGAGAGCCTTGGGCCAGAGTTCCAGGCTCTGGGAGTGGCTGCCAGGTGAGCTGAACAGTCCGATTTCCAGTGGGGTCTCGCACAGATGGGACACGGCTTAGGAGGAATCCGGGGCTGCAGGCATTACTTGGCCTGGTGGTCAGATTTCTGGCACTTGTCGTAAGCTCCTGGGGGAGGAGGTTCTGGAGGAATGCCTGGCCGCTGCGGTTCAGGCATTTGGAAGTTCTTGTGTGCTGGAGATGTGGCTGGGGTTTGTCTCACAGTGGAGGCAAGGAATTGCATCTTTTTTCTATTATGATACACCTTGAAGGCGAGGTTAATTAAATCCTGTTGTGGGGTTTGAGGGCTGGAATTTAATTTTGGGGGTTTTATTTAATGTTGGGAGCAGATTGGGTAATAAAATGTATTTTGAGAATAAGATGGCCTTTTGACCTTTTAGGGTCCAGGGCTGTAAAGGGTCTCAGGGCTGCTGCCGAAGGAGCCATGAACTGGGCTGGATTTTTACATTTGATGTAGAGGAGCCTAAAAGCTATCTGATTTGGGATGAAGAAAAAGGAGTATTAACCTTGACTATGCCTTTAGCTCCAGCCACCTTTTTAAGAGTAAATTGCTGGGCAGGTGGGGGAGGGCTAGTCACAGAACAAAACTGTAAGCCGGACCAGGTGTGAGGAGGGGAGGCAATAAAAAGATTATAGGGTGGAGGAGCGGAAGCTGAGGAAGAATTGGGACCTAGCTCGGCCTGGCGAGGAGCAGCCTGGGGAGGAGGGGAGAGGTCAGATGGGTCTGTAGAAAAGGAAGATTAGAAAGACTCAGCAATGCTTGGGGTTGGGACTGAGGGGACAGGTGGGAGGGAAAGAAGGAAGCTTTGGGATGAGCTGCCTTGGGAACAGAGACTAGAGAGGGACAGATGTGTAAAAGAATGCCTGGACGTCAGGCACCTCAGACCGTTTGCCTATTTTACAAGAATTATTTAGATCTTGCAGGACGGAAAAATTGAAATTGCCGTTTTCTGGCTATTTGGAAGTACTCTTGAGTTTGTATTGGGGTCAAGCGGCATTGCAGAAGAAAATAAGATGCTTAGATTTTAGGTCAGGTGACAGTTGAAGAGGTTTTAAGTTCTTAAGAACACGGGCTAAGGGAGAAGAAGGAGGAATTGAAGGTGGAAGGTTGACCATAGTGAAGCCCAGAGAAAAGAGTAGAGACATGGAGGGAAGGGGTTCAGGGGTTCTTATCCTCCAGAAAAGTGGGAAAGGGGTCGGGGCACAGAGATATGAGGTCAGGTCACGGAAATAAGGGATTGGGGTGCAGAGATATAAGAGGTTGGGACATGGAAATAAGGGATCGGGGCACAGAGATATAAGGTTCTGGGGTACTCGCCCCTCCCCCAGAAAAGCGGTACTTGCCACTAAGGGTGAAGAAGGGGTTGGGGGTTTCTTGCCCCCCAGAAAGGCGGAGAAGGGGTAGAAACACGGAGAGAAGGGGTTGGGGTACTTGCCCCTTCCCCAGAAAAGCCGGACTTGCCACTAAGGGTGAAGGACCAAGGCAGGTGTCCCTGTGTGGTCTGACACCTCTGAAACATGGGTGAATAATCAGAGAGGCGTCCCTTCAATGATTAAACACCAAGGGAAGGCTACCTTCCCTAGTCCGTGACCGGCGCCAGAGTTTTGGGTCCACGGATAAAACGTGTCTCCTTTGTCTCTACCAGAAAATGAAAGGAATTGAAATTAAGAGAAGGGAGAGATTGAAGAGTGGAAAGGAGAAAGTGGTTGAGGGATAGTGAGAGAGGTTGGAGAAGAGAGTAAGAAGAGGCTGCTTACCCGATTTAAAATTAGTGAGATGTTTCTTGGGCTGGTCGGTCTGAGGACCTGAGGTCGTAGGTGGATCTTTTTCACGGAGCAAAGAGCAGGAGGACAGGGGATTGATCTCCCAAGGGAGGTCCCCTGATCGGAGTCACAGCCAAATTTCATTCGCATCCGTGTGAAGAGACCACCAAACAGGCTTTGTGTGAGCAACCTGGCTGGTTATTTCACCTGGGTGCAGGCAGGCTGAGTCCGAAAAGAGAGTCAGGGAAGAGAGATAGGGGTGGGGCCATTTTATAAGATTTGGGTAGGTAAAGGAAAATTACAAAGGGGGGTTGTTCTCTGGCAGGCAGGAGTGGGGGTCACAAGGTGCTCAGTAGGGGAGCTTTTGAGCCAGGATGAGCCAGGAGAAGGAATTTCACAAGACAATGTCATCAGTTAAGGCAGGAACGGGCCATTTTCACTTCTTTTGTGGTGGAATGTCATCAATTAAGGCAGGAACCGGCCATCTGGATGTGTACGTGCAGGTCACAGGGGATATGACAGCTTAGCTTGGGCTCAGAGGCCTGACATATAATATATATGAATACATCATATTTATAATCAGGTACTTTTATGGCAATGACCTGGTCATTATTAGTCATGATTTTTTTCCAAAAAGTAACATTTTAGCATTAGTCTTTCTCTAAGGGATATAAAAGCCAACCCTGAGCCAAGTTCTCTTGGGAAAGTACTTCCAAGAGCCCTGGTAGATTTTAATATTTATCAGAACTGTGTGATACAGAGCAGGAATGCCTGGAGCCTTTAAAAAGAATAATCTACAATTCACAACCAGTATCTTTAAAATGTAAAGTATCAGGCTTTTTAAAAACGAGGACAGTCTTGTCAAATGCTAATCTTGGAACTACTTAACTGCTGTTTTTGCAGTAGCAACTAGTGTTACCACAGAGGAAAAAATAACAGAACAAGCCATGCATTTTATAGTAAGCTTCGGTTTATGAAAAAGGTATATATTATCCTTATTCATTTGCATTGGTACAGCTGTGCTTTACAATATATTTTGGTGCCTGTATAGATGTTAGCTAGAACTGACCCTGATTTTATAGTTAAATAATTGGAAGGAGGAATTTGCAGTCATTATTCCCTATCCTTGCTCTTTAAGCATTTTATGCATTCCAAAAATAGTTGGAAAAATTTGCACAGATTAAATCATTTAGATTTTGCTTAAAATGAGAGCTAAAATTTAAATGAAATGAAACTTATTTAACTGTTTGCTAATTATTTTTTCTTTCTATAGTATCTGTAGGTCAAAGTGTGTTTACGTATTTAATGTTATTTCAGGTTATCTAAGCGGACAAATATAAAGTGTATTAAAATGGGAGGTTTGTTAAGAAAGTGGCCAGAGGTGAGGTGGGGGGTGGGAGTCATTCCTCTGCTAGGCAGAGGCTTAATGAAATAGATCTTCCAAAAAGACCTAAAAACCAACCAACCAACAAAAGCCCACTATTGTTCTGTTTTAATTTGTTCCACAGGTCCACCAGCAGAGATGAGGAACTTTCTTCTGGGGAAAACCGAGAGCATTACTTTCACTTTTAGGTGGTGTTTTGGTGAATCCACTTTCAGAAATTAAAGCATTTAGCTAAAACCCTGCTGGCTTTTTTATTAGCATAAAAAAAGAGGAGTTACACTCCAGGCTTGAGATCACAAGTCCATTTCTAAAGATTTGTCATTCTTTCCTCCAATTTTTGTCACTCTCCTTGTGCTGTTTCCTTTTCTTTGAAATGATGGGCAGTAAGAGCCTTAAAATGAATGGAGCCTGAGGGCTTGTCATCTGAGCCCCCAGGTAGAGAGGATCCTGAGGAATCTGCTAATCTGAGGAAGAAAAGGGACCTGCCACAACTAATCTAGGTGGGAGGAAATTTGAGTTTGGATTGGTGTTTGCTCTCAAGTGAAATCATGGTTAGAGCTTTGCTTTTACACTGACTTGAAGACTCCATTAGCCAGTTTTCAGTGTGGCGTATTTACCTGCCATCATAGCTGATGAGGCCCTTCAACCAACATTGTAGCTATAGATGGATAGTCAAGTTACCTATAATTATAATCTAGGTTAATGATGGACTGGTAATATCTTCTTGATGGTCAATAACCCACCAACATTTTCTTAAGATAAAATACTTTTAGTTACTCAACTAAACCAAAATATACTTGAGAAATTATTGTTGGATTAGGCAGTCTTCTAAGCCCCATCTACCAGTCTACAATTTTGATTCCACCAATAAAAGATGATCCTAGATAGTATAGAAATAATACTCGAATGAGTGAATTAGTCAAGTGGGTCAAAATCACTGAGTTAGAAAAGGCATTTTAACATCCCCCTCACAATATGTGATATGTACTGAGTTGAGTACCATTTTAAAATAATAACTACTTCTCAGCTTCTTGGCTAAGATCGAGGGCAGTAGCATTTTAGAGATTAATTTAAATGCCGTACATCCCCAAAATATTTTATATTATGCTTCTAATAGATTAAGATTTTATAAGTCATGATATGCATTATACATGCATATTTGTTATATCACATACACATTGCCATACATTTGAAAAATAGTTATACACAGGTTATATATTGACTTATTCTACAGACAATTCTTTGTGCTCATATTCTAGGATCACTTACCGTGATCTCATGGTCTCTCCTAGGGGTTGAAGGTCCACAGATTCCGAATCTTGTTTATTCTCAAGAGATAAGATATGGCACTCTGTACAGGGTTTAGTGTGCAGTTTGAAAAAGTACACTCATATTTGCATAACAAAGTACTTTTGGTTGGTGAAGTTCGCAGAGAAGGAAAGTAAAGAAAATTCTGAATTAAATTATTTGGTGTATTAGTTAGGGTTCTCTAAAGGGACAGAACTAATGGGAGATATATATATATAAAGGGGAGTTTATTAAGTATTAGCTCACCAGATTACACGGTCCCACAATAGGCCCTCTGCAAACTGAAGATCAAGGAAAGCCAGTCAGAGTCCCAAAACAGAAGAACTTGGAGTCCAATGTTCAAGGGCAGGAATCATCCAGCCTAGGAAATAGATGTAGGCTGGGAGGCTAAGCCAGTCTAGACTTTTCACGTTTTTCTGCCTGCTTTATATTCTAGCTGTGCTGACAGCTGATTAGATGGTGCCCACCAAGATTAAGGGTGGGTTTGCCTTTCTCAGCCCAGACTCAAATACTAATCTTCTTTGGTGGCACCCTCTCAGACCCACCCAGGATCAATACTTTGCATCCTTCAATCCAATCAAGTTGACACTCAATATTAACCATCCCAAGTCCACCCCATGTCAACTTGAACCCATACATGTCTTCTGAGACCGTACATAAACTTCAAATAAAAGTAATAAGGTCATAATTACACCTAACATAATACAGCTATCCTTTGCACAAGTGGAAATGTACCACTCCCCAATCCAAATACTATTATATAGTTAACAATACATGCTGACATGAAATCAATAAATCTTATGCCACATGATAAAGGAAAAAGGAAATAAAATGAAGATATTTTCTTACTACAAGTACATACATGTACGAACATGTTTTTAACAAAAGAAGGAGGAAATACTCATGACAATTACCATCCTTGTTTATGCATCTGGTCACGTGGTTGTAGCTGGTATTGATGACTACCTTCTTCTACTACCCATTCTGCATTCCCTTCATCTTCAGCAAGCACCTCAGCAGGTCAAGGTTTTTCCCCTGGTGGAGTGACCCAAACCTTCATTCCTGTAGGGTCTGGGCCATTTGTAGTCCTGCCTGGATTGGGCTGTGGTAATTTCCCATTGACCTTAATCACAGGGCATGGTAATACTAAGAGATGCCCTAATGGATCTCCTGTATCCCATGCATACTCTTCCTTACCTCTGTTGTGAAGCAGTAGACTGATTTCATCTTGATATTCTGGGTCAGCCACCCCAGCCAACACTGTAACTCCCTTCTTAGCCTGTTGACTTAAAGGTAAGAGGAGCCCAAAGTGTCCAGGTGGCAATCTTAACTTCCAGTTTAATGGAATCGTTGTGTTTCCTGGTGGCAGCATTCCTCCCTCTGGAACTAAGACCTCTAGCCCAGCAGAACATAATGTGGCAAGAACAGGAAGCAAACATTTTACTAGTGGCTCACTAGGGGTGATGGTGAGTGGTTCCACTCCCACTGCCACCCCTTGATTCCTGGACCTGTGAATCCTGGCTGTGGGAGAAACAGGACCATATATTGGACACTGAATAAGAGCATACATGGCCTTCTGAAGAACTTTGCCCTAGCCTACAAAGTATAGTCACCTAGTTGACAGTGTAATTGTAATTTCAAAAGGCCATTCCACCGTTCTATCAATCCACCTGCTTCAGGATGATGGTGAGCATGGTAACACCAGTGAATTCCATGAGCATGAGCCCACTGCTGCTCTTCTTTAGCTGTAAAGTAAGCACCTTGGTCAGAGGCAATGCTGTGTGGAATACCATGATGTTGGATAAGGCATTCAGTGAGTCCACAGATGGTAGTCTTGGCAGAAGCATTGCGTGCAGGATAGGCAAATATTATTCTGGATAGGATAGCCAGAGTAAGTGTCTATTCCAGTGAGGACAAACCTCTGCCCTTTCCATGATGGAAGAGGTCCAATATAATCAACCTGGCACCAGGTAGCTAACTGATCACTCCGAGGAATGGTGCCATATCAAGGGCTCAGTGTTGGTCTCTGCTCCTGGCAAATTGGGCACTCAGCAGTGGCTGTAGCCAGGTCAGCCTTGGTGAGTGAAAGTCCATGTTACTGAGCCCATGTGTAACTTCCATCCCTGTTACCATGGCTACTTTTTTCATGGGCCCGTTGGGCAATGACAGGGTGGCTGGGGAAAGAGGCTGAGTGGTGTCCACAGAACGGGTCATCCTATCCATTTGATTATTAAAATCCTCCTCTGCTGAGATCACCCATTGGTGAGCACTCACATGGGATACAAATATCTTCACAGTTTTTGACCATTCGGAGAGGTCCATCCACATATCTTTTCCATAAATTTATTTGTCACCAATTTTCCAATCATGTTTCTTCGAAGTCACTGACCATCCAGCCAAACCACTGGCTACAGCCCATGAATCAGTATATAATCAAGCATCTGGCCATTTCTCCTTCCATGCAAAGTGCACAATCAGGTGCACTGCTTGAAGTTCTGCCCACTGGGAAGATTTCCCTTCATTGCTGTCCTTCAGGAATGTCCTAGAAAGGGGCTGTAATGCTGCAGCTGTGCACTTTTGGGTGGTGCCTGCATATCATGCAGAACCATCTATGAACAAGGCCCTAGCCTTCTTTTCCTCTGTCAACCAATCATAGGCCACTCCTCATGAGGCTTGCAGTGCAGGCTGAAAGAGAGAAGGTAGGGTAACAGGAGTGGAGACCATGGGCATTTGAGCCACTTTCTCATGTAACTTACTTGTGCCTTCAGGACCTGCTTGAGACCCATCATGTATATACCACTTCCATTTGATGATGGAATTCTACTGTGCACAACACACTTTATTGCTAGATGGGTCAGAAAGCACCCAGTTCATGATGGGCAGTTCAGGTCGCGTGGTGACTTGATGACCCATAGTCAAACATTTAGTTTCCACCAAAGCCCAGTAACAGGCCAAGAGCTGTCTCTCAAAAGGAGATTAGTTATCTGCAGAAGATGGCAGGGCCTTACTCCAAAATCCTAGAGGCCTCCACTGTGATTTACCTATAGGGGCCTGTGAAAGGCTCCAAATAGCATCCTTAACTACCACTGATACCTCAAGTGCCATTGGATCTGCTGGGTCACGTGGCCCGAGTGACTTAGCAGCTTGCACAGCAGCCTGGACCTGTTGCAGAGACGTCTCCTGTTCTGGACCTCACTCAAAACTGGCAGCCTTTCAGGTCACTTGATAAGTGGGCCAGAATAACGCACCCAGATGAGGAATGTGATGTCTCCAACATCCAAATAGGCCCACTAGGCATTGTGCCTCTTTCTTGCTCATAGGAGGGGCCAAATGCAACAGCTTATCCCTCACCTTAGAAGTAATATCTTGACAAGTCCCATACCACTGGACACCTAGAAATTTTTCTGAGGTACAAGGTCCCTGAATTTTAGTCGTATTTATTTCCCATCCTCTGGCACACAGATGTCTCACCAATAAGTCCGGTGTGTTTGCTACTTCTTGCTCACTTTATCCAATCAGCATAATGTCATCAGTGTAATGGACCAGTGTGATATCTTGCAGAGGCAAAAACTGATCAAGGTCTCTCTGAATAAGATTATGACACAAAGCCATAGAGTTGATATACCCCTGAGGTAGGACAGTAAAGGTATATTGCTGGCTTTGCCAGCTTAAGGCAAATTGCTTCTGTTGGGCCTTATGCACAGGAATGGAGAAAAAGGCATTTGCCAAGTCAGTGGCTGCATACCAGGTACTAGGAGTTGTATTAGTTTTCTCAAGCAATGAGACCACACTGGTACAACAGCTGCAATTGGAGTCACCACTTGGTTAAGCTTTCAATAATCCACTGTCATTCTCCAAGATCCATCTGTCTTCTGCACAGGCCAAATGGGAGAATTGGATGGGGCTGTGGTGGGAATCACCACCCCTGCATCTTTCAAGTCCTTGATGGTGGCGCCCATCTCCACAGTCCCTCAAGGGATACAATATTGTTTTTGATTTACTGTTTTTCTAGGTAGAGGCAGCTCTAATGGCTTCCATTTGGCCTTTTCCACTCTAATAACCCTCACCCTACCAGTCAGGAAGCAAATGTGGGGATTCTGCCAGCTGCTAAGTATGTCTATGCCAATTATGCATTCTGGCACTGGGGAAATGACCACAGGACCCACTGGACCCACTGTAAGTCAGACCTGAGCTAAAACTCCATTGATTAGCTGACCTCCATACGCCCCTGTTTTAACTGGAGGTCCATAGTGACATTTTGGGTCCCCTGGAATCAACATCAGCTCAGAGCCAATGTCCAGTAGTCCCCCAAATGTCTGATCACTTCCCTTTTCCATAGCACAGTTATGCTGGTAAAAGGCCAGAGTTGTCCTTGGGGAAAAATGTGAGAAAGATTAAAAGCCTAAATTGTCAGTAGCGTAGTGCAGTCCTTCCTCAAGGGGACTTGACTTCCCTTTCACTCACTGGGTTCTGGGTCTGTAAACTGGCTTAAGTCTGGAAATTAATTGAGGGGCTGTGATTCTCTGTTTTTATAATTCAAATTAGTCTTTTGTCCATTCGACCTAGAAGTTCTCTGCTTATATATATTAAGTAGGAATGCAGTGGGCTTCCTATCAATTTTACTTTTAGGAACACCGTGATTAATTAGCCAATGCCAGAGCTCTACACAAGTCAGACTATACTGATTGCTGATTTGTCTCTTCTGTCCATTACGGTGGGTACACCCACCTTGCCTTTTACAGATGAGTGTCACCACCTGGCTCCTGCCATCTTGGGATCCAATTATTCCCACTGTATTTACATTTTGTAGCTGAGTGACTGTGGATCCCACTGTTAGATCTGACAGACAGAGAAGAGCAATTACAGGGCTCTTCAAAGATGCAGGTGGTGCTCTCACAAAACTGTTTCACAAGGCATTGGTCAAGGGTATATCTTCTGGACCCTCCCAGCTGGGATGAGTAGGTCTAAAGTGACTAATCCACTCCATCATCCCAATCTCCCTAAGCCTTTGGATCCCTTCCTCTTCATTAAACCAAAGGGAGGTCAGGCATTTCCAGCTCGCTTACAGTGAGCCATTTTTAAACTGCATTTCAGCTAACCAAGCAAATAAACTATTAGAACCTTTTTTAACTCCCTGAGCTGCAACATTAAATGCAGAGTCCCTACTTAGTGGGCCCAAATCAATAAATTCAGCCTGATCCAACTCTATGTTCCTTCCAACATTATCCCATGCCCTTAATATACATTCCCATGCCTGTTCTCCCAATTTCTGCTACTTAAGTTAGAAAACTCAAGCAGTTATTTTCGAGTATAGCACACTTCCTCATGAGTCACACTCTCACCCTCGCCTCTAGGGGCCCACTGGGACTTTAGTCTAGTTATAGGTCTAGAAGCAAACAGGGGTGTTGGGGGTGGCTCCTGAGGAGAATCAACATTATCTTGCCTGGCAACTGCCTCAGGGGAGGCCATCACTGTTGCCTCAGGCAGTGCAGAGTTTGATCTCCTCAGAAAGGCTGATGGCAGCATGGGTCGGGGAGGGGATGTTGCCACTACTGGGGATGGGGAAGCTATTGATTCTTGCAAAAAAATGCTCATCAGAGTTTACAAATTCAGTGTCCCCAGCTTCATCAGGGTCCTCCCATATGTCCTCATTCCAAGTTGCAGGGCCCCAGGTCCCGTTCTTTCCCAGTCAATGCCCTCACTTTAACAGTAGACATCTGGCGAGGCTGTGCGTGCACCTTTCGTTGCAGGTCAGCTACTTGCTTGATAAGAGCTTGTGTCTGTTTTCCACAATTTCAGCTTTTTCTCTACAGGAGGTAAGACTCTCACTCAGGCCAGTCTTAGCAGATTTGAGGCTGAGTATCTGCTTCTGAAGTTAGAATTCCTGAGTTTATAATTTTCTTTCATCACTTTGTCCACTGAACTTAGGAGCAACCAACCAGCTTCATTGTGTTCTTTGGTTCTCCACATATGGTCAAAGCTATTATGCATAGAGTCACTAAACTCCTTGCCTCTCACAAGCAGAGAATCAGGAGTGTCAGATGCATTTATTTATTTATTATAAATTATTTGTTTATGATAAATTATTTATTTATTATAAATTATTTGTTTTTTTTTTATTATTTGTTTATGATAAATAAATTATTTATTATGCCAAGGATTATCAGTGTTCTCCATACTATTAGAAGTAGAGTCCTTAGCATTTTGGGGTCTAATCATATTAAGCAGCCAACCAAAACCAACAAAATAACTCCATCCTTAATATTCTGTTCCTCTAGAACCACTCCTGCTACCAAAATCTGTCTTAGCGTTCTCTAGAGGGACAGAACTAATAGGATAGAATAGAATAGATAGATGGACAGGGAGATAGATAGATTTTATTAAATATTAACTCACACTATCACAAGGTCCCACAATAGGCTGTCTGCAAGCTGAGGAGCAAGGAAAGCCCGTCCTAACTTGGAGTCTGATGTTCAAAGGCAGGAAGCATCTAGCATTGGAGACAGATGTAGGCTGGGACTAGGCCAGTCTAGTCTTTTCACATTTTTCTGCCTGCTTTATCATCTAGCTGCATTGGCAAATGATTAGATGGTGCCCACCCAGATTAAGGGTGAGTTTGCCTTTCCCAGCCCATGGACTCAAATGTTAATCTTCTTTGGCAACACCCTCACAGACACACCCAGGATCAATACTTTGCAATCCTTCAATCTAGTCAAGTTGACACTCAGTATTAACCATCACGTTGGGAAAGGAGAGTGTTGAGACCCTGTAGAACATACAAAAGAAAGAGTGGTCCAGACATGAGACTTCAGAAATAAGTAAGACTGGAAGTCACAAACTTTGTGAGATTGTACCAGAAAGGAGAGGAGAGGGAGAAGCATAAACAGTAAAAGGTACTGGCTAGAAGGAGGCTCTAGAAACCCAATTGGGGGGAGGTTCTAGTAAGGCTTTCTCCTTTGGAATCATATTTCTCCCACACTCTCCATCTGGTAATCATTCATTGGAAAAGATAGTTTATCTTAAAATATGATTGTGTCGAGCTGAAGTTTCTATAATTTGTAATATGAAAACATCAGTTTTTTTCTTTTCCAAATATCAAATTATATTTTACTACTATGTATGAATTGCTCAAAGAATTATACTCACCCATGTACTTTGAGAAATTCTGATTTTCAAAAGAAATGCCTCCTTGAATAAGAACTATTGATCTAGTCTCACTTCCTCTTTTTAGTAATAAGAAAACTGAGGTTCTGAAATTTAATTGCTTTTTTAAGAGCCTGGATCACATAAGTAGAATCTCAAGTGGAAAATACAGGAGAAGTAAAAACAAAACAATCCAGAAAGTCAAGGTATTTATTTGGGAGAATTTACCCAAATTTTTAGAATTTCTGCATAAGAGAGTCACTATCAAATGGGGCAAAGTTCTACTTAATTTGATGGTGAGATGCCTGATATGAGGACATTCAAGAAGATGACTTAAAAAAATGTCTATTTCATATATCAAGGTTAAGATCTTCATAAAGTAAAACGTTATTTTTAGGGTTGATTGTATTGATTTTCTATTTTTCAGAACGCCCTTAGTTTTGTCCCCATCATGAAGGCATAGCCAGAAATTCTTATTATGAGAAAGCAATTCTATTTTTTATAAACTGTTTTCTTTCACTGTGTGTGTTTTTAAATCCCTTGTCCATTTTCTTTTCCAGTGTTTTGTTTTTAAAATTTCTTCTCCAAGATTTGTATTGCTGCCTTTCCTTGCTTGTAGTAAAGACAACATCTGGATATTTTCAATCAAATATGTTTTTCTGAGACACATTTGAACATTTTAAGAAGTAAGCAGGCCGGGCATGGTGACTCATGCCTGTAATCCCAGCACTTTAGGAGGTCAAGGCGGGTGGATCCCAAGGTCAGGAGTTCGAGACCAGCCTGACCAACATGGTGAAACCCTGTCTCTACTAAAAATACAAAAATTAGCCTGGTTTGGTGGCACGTGCCCGTAATCTCAGCCACTCAGGAGGCTGGGGCAGGAGAATCGCTTGAACCTGGGAGGCGGAGGTTGCAGTCAGCAGAGATTGCGCCATTGCATTCCAGCCTGGGTGACAGAGTGAGACTCCGCCTCCCCCACCCGCAAAAAAAAAAAATAAGAAGTAAGCAAAATTAGCACTGTAGAAACATCAAATCTGTAGTCCTTTTTATTGCATATATATGTATACATACGTAGAAAATAATTGTCAATGGAATTAATAAATTCACATGCATTATTTACTTAGCATAGAATTTAGAATTGAGTGAAATGGAATAAAGAAATGCCAGATAAAAGTTATATCTGTAAATTACACTTTTATAATATAGCAATAGAAAATTAAACACTGATTTCTTCTGCTCAAACCCTTAAATTTATATCTCATATAAGAAAATTTCTAAAATTGAAATTTCAACACATCCTTAAAAGCAATTCAAACAAACTACTTATTTCTTGCTATATAGAAAGATTTATGTGAACTCTAAAATGTTTAATTTTTAAGTGATTCTGAAACATTTCAAATACAAGTGAAACTTTTAGGAAAAATGACGTTTAAGTAGGTTTTGTCTGAGCCAAAGGATGCTGGTGACATAAAATAAAAAGGGGCACACAATCAGTCCTAAATATGTCCTGCCTGAATGACTTTATACTCACGGCTTCAGTTCCCACCTTTATGCCAATGATCCTCACCCTCTTCCACTTGCATTTATATTGCCAGCTTTTTTTTCTTTCCAGTTAACAGAAAACACAATTCAACTGGGTATTTAAATGATAAAGGAGGCCTATTGACTCAGTAGTTAAGACTATGCTCATGGTAAAAGAATGATCTTTCTCCATTTCTTTAGGATTTATTGGTTCTATGATTGGTTTTCTTAGAGTCAGGTTTCTTCCCAAACTGGTTTATCTCAGAGTCACACAAAAGTTGCAGTAGTTCTTGCCTTTCTTTCTTTGTTCACACTGTTAAAATATATATATCCTTTAAGGGCTTCGTCCATACAACGAGACCTACTTGCCCAGAAGTCCTGAGGGTCAAAATCTCTACTGACCAAGGGAAGGTTTTGTACTATTTGGCTTCAACCTGCTTCCCTAAACCAATCACTCTGGTGCATTATTAGAGCAATCAGATCCACACTTGGAACGACTGAGTGGGTAATTCTACTTAGTCATATGGCTGCTATGTAATATAGAAATAACAAATTGGATGTTGGGTAGATAACAATGTCCACTATTCCATATTTTCTCCTAATATGTTTTCTGTCTTAGGTTACAAAAGCAGAGACCTTGAATGAGCATAAGTGAAAACGTTTGTTGGATAAAAAAGGACATACAGCAATATTGAGGAATGTATTTTTGGAAAGATAGGCTAACATCCCAGAACTTGAAAATTATCAACCATGTCTCAGTTCTTTGTATTGCTTCATGTTCTGTCCTTTCAGCTTAACTCTGCATTTCTGTTTTACTCTCCTGCTACTCTCCAGGACAGTTGTCTTGCTCGGTTTATTTAACAGACAGTATATTGTCAAGAAAAAAAGATGTAAGGCCCTAGTTTACATGGCCTAACACCTACCATACCCACAGCAATGCTTAGTCACACTTTCTGTCCTAATCTCAAATTTCTAGTGACTTGTCAATCCAGTTCTACTGAGTGTCCATCCATTTGTTGTTGTGGGGGACAATGGAATGTCACTTGATTTATAGCATTTCCTCCTCAAGGGTGAGAAAAGGATAATAGCAGGAGGGAAATGACATATTTGTGTACTACAGGAACATATACTTTAAATGTTGGGAAATTGAACCACCTGTTTCTCAAGTTGGAAACCTGATAATAAATTTTTTGTGTTTCTCACTCTTTAAAGTCTCACCTCTTCCTGAGGTAGCATGATATAATAACTACCTGTAAATGGGTGAGATCTCAAGCAATGTAAGTGCTTTGTATATAGTATCTCATTTCATTATCTCAACAAATATGTGAAATGCACTATGTCCACTTTTTAGGAGCCAAATTGAGGCGCAATGCAGTTTAATACCATTGACAGATGGCAAGTCTGATATTGTATCCCAGATCGATCTGATAACAAAACCCCAACTTTTTGCACTGTTCACAACCATCTGCACATGGGCTTTCAAACCAGGCAGATTTTAGATTGAATTCTGGCTCTGCCACTTCACTTTCTATAAAAATCAGAGGACAGCAGAGTGACCTTGAATCGTGCTTAAAATAAATTCAAAAGTAAATAGCTGTGTATTTGTCAAATAGAAGGTTATCAATAAATACTACTTTCTGTCCCATCTAATCAATGGAATAATATTTTTGGGAAAAATATGTTGGAATTGAAAGGGCTGTTAAACATCGGTTTAAATTTGGTAGTTGCCATTTAGTAGCTTTCTGATCATAAGCAGGTTACCTAACACATGACCCCCAATTTTCTCATCTCTAAAAGCAAAGCAATACTAATTTTGCCTACAATGGTTGTGATTGAATTGGATAACATAAGGAAAGTCTTTTTTGCTAGCCTAATTTTATAATGTATTTAATGTACATGATAGTAACAATTTATCATGTATTTACTAAATGGAAATACATGATATTTAATTGATTAGACTTGAAATTAAATATTAAATTAATAGACTTGAAAGATGGACATTTTTAAAAGGTATATACCAAAGGGCCTTTGTATTGCTAATTTAAAAAAATAAACATATTTTATTTTGTTAAAATAAGAATGTATTATGTTTAGTTTTAGCAGAGACGGGGTTTCACCGTGTTAGCCAGGATGGTTGCGATCTTCTGACCTCGTGATCCGCCCGTCCCTTCCTTTCAAAGTGCTGGGATTACAGGCGTGAGCGGCAAACCCCATCTCTACTAAAAATACAAAAAAATTAGCCAGGCGTGGTGGCGGGCGCCTGTAGTCCCATCTACTCAGGAGGCTGAGGCAGGAGAATGGCGTGAACCCGGGAGGCGGAGCTTGCAATGAGCTGAGATCGTGCCACTGCACTCCAGCCTGAGCGACAGAAAGAGACTCCGTCTCAAAAAAATAAATAAACTAAATAAGAATGTATTATGTTTATTGAGCTACTCTGACAATCCAGACACTGGGTTAGGTATTAATAATTTGTGTTTCTATCTGTAAAATCTCACAAAAATAGGCACTATTATTATCCTTTTAGAGAAGAAGAAACTGAGGCTCAGAGAAACTATATTACTTGTTCAAGGATATAAAGGTTGTTGGCAAAGTAAGACCGGATTTGCCTGATTCTAAATTCATGTGCCTTTTTTGAATACTGCCGCTTCTCGAAATATATTCTGTGTACAAAAATGAATTGGTAACACTTTTAGCCATGCAGAAAAGATAACCTATGACTTTGACAATTTATTGTATCACTGTAGCTTGTACTGTAAAATCAGAGATTTTGTTTTCTTTTGTGTGTGAGGGAAGAGCAGAGATTGATTTTAGAAAGTGCATATTTTCATGTATGCTCACAAAAAGTGTAGGACAATTAGATAATGAACTAAAGGTTTATGTTGACTTTTACAGTTATGGTTTAGTGTTCTCTTATACAAATGACAACATTAATTAACAAATATAAAATGAGAGCAACTTTCAAAGTACCATATAACTACATCAAAAAGTTGACTTAGAACTAATTTAAGATACAGAATCAGTGAAAGTAACATACCTTAGAGAACTCTCTGCTGCCAGCTTCCCAAACTGAAAATTCACATGTTATGAGTAGAATCTCACTGCCTGACATTGTCATATGTGTTGAAAGAAGACACAGCATAAATGATGAGGTTAGCAAAGATCATCAAAGTTTAACAAGTTCGCTTTGTATTTACTGATGTCTAAATAAATTTGTAGAAATATGCCTAGCATGTACAGAATTGGGAAGAAAATGCTAGTGGTAAAGTTAAATATTTGAAATCTGAAATTTTAGACTTCTATTTGGTAGGTTTCATATGATAAGTGGATGCCTTTTGTATATTTAATTGTATAAAAAAAGAATTTTAACAAATTGAAACTGGCAAGGACGATGTGTCTGAAACCTTAAGACACAAATTGTGATTTTCAGATACCTACATTTTGGTGAAGTTTTATAAAGCTCGATTAGATGTTATTGTTGCCATTTGGTTTAATTAAATTATATTGGGAAGTGAAACAGACTAAGTAATATCAGTGACAGTAGTCCAGAGGAATTTCTGAAAAGGTAATATCGTGTTAATTGTATAATGTCCAAATTTGATATTCATTTATTATATTAATTTCATATGATAGGTATGTTGATAAAATTCTGACATTAGAATATTTGACTTTAAT
Organism: Nomascus leucogenys; assembly: GCF_006542625.1. Lineage (NCBI taxonomy): Eukaryota > Metazoa > Chordata > Mammalia > Primates > Hylobatidae > Nomascus > Nomascus leucogenys. Next base: position 96,715,543 of record NC_044391.1, read on the forward strand.
GTATACCTTTTAATGTTAATATTACACCACTTATTTTAAGAAAACCTAAAATAGGGTGTAAAATATTAACATTTTTTCCTTCTTAAGTAAAGTACACATTTTAGAAAGTTAAAAATAAGTATATTTCAGCTATAAGGCAGGGAAGGCTCTAGATTACCAATCCCAAGGGAAATTAAGAAATATAATGGTGTCTACATCACACACAAAAATATGAGCCCCATAGAATAGGCCCTGGCTTTGTTCAAACTTTCTTCCCAAACAAACATTAGCTGAGGTTTTGTATCCTAGTATTGAAATATATAGATATAGGAATAGATAGATAGAGATATAAATGACTTTTTCTTTCCCTTTTTCTCCATTCATATTTTTAATATAATTTCTCAGGAAGAAATTTTAATTTGAGAAATCCAAGAAGGTACAGCCTATGTAAATTTTTAACTTTTAAACTCTGCAATATCTTATATCTGAAAAGCTCTTCATTTAGTTAATAAGTATTTATTGAGCACTTCTTACACAACAGATGCTAGCTACCAGGGCTAATGTGGTAAATAAAGCCACCCAGCTTACCTCTTTCCATTCAGGGAGACAAACAATAAACCATGTTTCACAGCTCAAGGACAGATTTACTAGAATTATATAGAATCACAATACAAAAAGACAAGAGCAGGCAGAAAAATTCGTGGTTCGTATTTTTCTACAAAGGGTAACAGTTTTCTAATTGGATTAGGTAAACGAAATAATTGTCTTCACTCTTAGGAGACAAAATAAACACAGCATTTGAAGGCCAGTGAAAAAAATTAGACCTACCTGACTGTTGCAGTTGGAGAGATCCCTGAGTGGGAACCTCAAGGGACCTCAGGAACATGTTCTGTTCTGAGTCTTTGAGTCACAGCAGTTAGAAGGTCTTGATAGAATCTTGATGGAACCACTAGCATTACCAACTGGTAATTCCCCAAAATACCACCAAAAAATACTTTTGATCAAGCAAAGCTAAATTGGTTAGATTTCTACAGTAAAATTAAATACCACCTTGACAAAATCATTTTTTATTATTAAATAGAATTTGTTTATACCTCTAAAAATCTATTTTTATTGACAGTTATGCATTGATCTCCTAATAATTGAACCCATTAAATATAGGGGCTAAGAAAACTGGTATTGTACAACATTGTGTAAACAAATATAAGTAAATAATTATAATTTAATGATTTTTTATTTTATTTTATTTAAATTTTTTTTTTAGGTTCAGAGGTACAGGTGCAGGTTTATTATTTAGGTACGCTCATGACTTGGAGGTCTGGTGTACAGATTATTTTGTCACCCAGGTACTAAGCATAGTACCACAGTTGTTGTTGTCGTTGTTTTTCTGAACCTCTCTTCCCACTGTCTTCCCCCTTGACCCCTTGACAGAATCATAATAGGGCTTTAAAATGCTAAATTGGGGCAGGTTGTTCATAGTGTTAGGACACGGGCTGAGCAATTTTGAGATGGGTCTTGTAAAGTGAGGAACTGGTTGGCATTGAGAACAATTTTATGGCATAATTCCTTTGAACTGTAGGGCATAGCGAGGTGAGGGTCTTGAAGTGAAACTTGATAACTATTTGTTTATGATTTACTCATATCTTCCATGCGCAGGTATTGCCTTGAGTAAACAGTGAAGTTAATTTGCTTGCTATCAAGCAAAAGGAAAAAAAGTACACTTCATAAAATTACTAGAATTACTGTAGAAATTTAATTTAGCACAGTGACAAGAAAGTAAGTTTGAGCCCAGAATTATTTAACACATGGATAGGAAAATATACGTGTTCCCGTAATTTTTGACACAGAAATAGGGGATTAGTTTGACTTCAGATTTCAGATGAAACAAACAGATGATGTAATGTCAGTTGATAATAAGTGCTGTGAAGAAAAACAAAGTAGGCCAGGAGGGCAGAGAGTAAGAAGTATTAATTAAACAGTGTCATCAAGAAAGATCTTTTTAGGGAAGTGAATTTTGAGCAGAGATTTGAATGAGGTGATCCTTATGGATATGTCTGAGGGAAGAGAAAATGAAGTGCCAAGGCCTGAAGTGGCAGTATGTTAGAGGGCGATCAAAGAGGCCAGTAAGCCAGGGGCAGAGCAGCTAATGCCTACACTGGGAGATGATGAGGTCAGAGAGCACAGGGGACAGATCTTGTAGGACCTTGGAGGCCATGGCAGAGCCTTTGGATTTTATTCCAAGTACCATGAGAAGTCATTGTAGGGTTTTTAACTGGTGATTGATGTAGTTTATTTTTTTGTTTTTAAAGGTCATTGGTGGCTGGGTGAGGCTATGAAGCTCTGGGAGGAGGTATCTGACAGGAGGAAGGCCAGATAGAAGGCCATTGCAATAGTAATGATGGTTGGTTGGACTCAGGTGGCACTTCTGGGCTGGTGAGTTGCAGTTTGAGAGTAGAGTTGACAGGCTTTGTTGATAAATGTGATCCAAAATACTAGTGAAAGAGAAGCATCCAGGTTTCTGGACTGAGAAACAGGATGAGTGAATAGTAGTACCATTTACTAAATAGGAGTGACTACTGAAGGACTAAACACTCGCCTTCAGTCATTTTACTTCGATAATATTAAAGAGCCAAAGATTTCTTTAAAAAGAAAATTTACCTCAAAGCTTATTACAAATGCAGTAGGTCAGGAATTGGATCAGGTAGGTCAGGAAACAAACCAAGAGATAGATAAGATGATTTAGTATAAATGCCATGAAGAAAATAAGAGTGAATAATGAAATAGAAAATCACTAGCTACAATACTTTCAGATGAAGACCTCAAGCAGAAATAAAGCTTGTGCTAATGAGGGGAAAATGCTCCAGACCAACCTGACCAATCAGGCAAGGCCTTGAGATATCTTTTGAATCCTTCAATCCCTTCACTCTCAATCCCTTCACTCTCAGTCAACTTGTGAAAACAAACTCTAGTAGCCAAATCTGTTTTTAACTGATTTTACTTCTTCCTGCTCTCCAAACAGTGCAGTGTACAAATGTTCCTCAATTTATGATGGAGTTATGTCCCAATAAACCCATCAAAAGTTGAAAATATAAGTCAAAAATGCATCTAATACACCTAACCTTTCAAACATCATAGCTTAACCTAGCCTATCTTAAAGGTGCTCAAAACACATTAGCCTCCAATTAGGCAAAAGCATCTAACACAAAGCCGATTTTATAATAAAATGTTGAATATCTCATGTAATTTATTGAATACTGAGCTGAAAGCTAAAAACAAAATATCTATATGGTTACTCAAAATACAGTTTCTACTGAATTCATATCACTTTCACACCATCATAAAGTTGAAAAATTGTAAGGTGAACTCTCTTAAGTCCAGAGCAGTCTGTGCAATGGAGGCCAAGATACACTTGTTTCCTTTTTTTTCCCCTCAAATACCCTAAGGCCAATATTTGTGTGCAGCTATTTGTTGATCTTTGCTTGTTTGTTTGTTTTTTGAGACAGAGTCTTGTTCTGTCACCGAGGCTAGAGTGCAGTGGCATGATCTCAGCTCACTGCAACCTTTGCCTCCCAGGTTCAAGTGATTCTCCTGCCTCAACCTCTCAAATATCTGGGATTACACGCCCAGCTAATTTTTGTACTTTTAGAAGAGATGGGGTTTCACCATTTGGCCAGGCTGGTCTCAAACTTAGTTTCAAGTGATCTACCCGCCTCAGCCTCCGAAATTGCTAATTGTAGGTGTGAGCCACTGCACATGGCCTATGTGCAGCTTTTAATCTTCTCTTGAAAGAAAGCCATTGTCAACAATCTCTAATGCCCAGAGAAGTTTTTAGAACAATAGAGGGGAGAAGATCTTTTATATGAAGTGACTGTTAGTGTAATGGCTTTCAATTAAAATCCATCAAACACCATGAAAAATTTACAAGTGATCTCTTGCATAAAAGCACTTTTATTATTAATATTTTAATGTTTTAATGAACTAAGGAGAAGTTTCTAGACACAGGAAGATAACTTGGTATACTTTGTGGAAAATGAGCACATAATGAGAAGTTTCTAGACAGGAAGATAACTTGGTATATTTTGTGGAAAATGAGCACATAATGAAAAGGAGAATTTCAACTATATTTCCAGATGTGTGTTATAACACTTCTAAAGAAAACCCCCAAATTTTCATATGTATCTGTTTCTTGGCATTTGTGGGAAATTGGTTCCAGGTATGACCAAATATGTGCATATTCAAGTCCTGCAGTTGGCCCTGTGGAACCCACATGTAGGAAAAGACAGCCCTCCATTGTCCTTGGGTTTCACATCTTGTGAATGAATGATGTATTTTCCTTTTTTAGTAGAGATGGGGTTTCGCCATGTTGGCCAGGCTGGTCTCAAACTCCTGACCTCAAGTGATCCACCCACCTCGGCCTCCAAAAGTGCTGGGATTACAGGTGTGAGCCACGGCACCCGACCTTGTATTTTCAATTTGACTTTGATTGCAGAGGCAGAATCCATGGACATGTGGAGCCAACTGTAATTATTGAAAAAAATCTGATGTAAGTCGACCTACACAGTTTAAATTCATGTTGTTCTGGAGTCAACTGTATGTTAATTCTGAAATATTTTGATAAGCCAATTCAATTCAGTTGTGACCTTGAAGTGCCTTCAAATGCCTTATTCTTTAGGTGAACTGGAAAATGAATAAACAGGAGGAAAACGTGTAATAGGCTGGATAGAGGTAAATTCCTATTAAAATTTTTGATAGCCCCTTACTCTCATTTGGATTCATTGTCCTGGCATCATTTAAAGCCTTATGTGATGTTGCTTCAACCTATCATTTCACCTCTACAACCAGAGAATTTCTTACATGAATCCAATTTTATCCAGTTTCTCTGACATATTTAATTTCTAAAGAGAAGCAACTCACTGTTTCACATAAATTCTTATCCACCTAATACCCTGTTTTTTCCCATTGCCCTTCCATTTCTCTCCCTACTGCCTATTGATGTAGGTTGAAGCTCCTCCCATATCTTGCAAAGCATATCTCAACATTATTGACAGAAGACTAACCAAGATACCACAGAATGTCTTGTAGGTCAGTAAAATTAAGTGTTTTAGACCTGCTGCAGTAAAAAATGAACACCATATTGATATTATTAGTAATTAGGAATTCAGAAGTGGCAGTCAGGGGAGGATATTTATAGAGTTTAGGGGTGTTGAAGACAAATGTACCAGGTGTATTAGTCCATTTTCATACTGCTATGAAGAAATATCCAAGACTAGATAATTTATAAAGAAAAAAGAGGTTTAATGGACTAACATGTCCACATGGCTGGGGAGGACTGACAATTATGGCAGAAGGGAAAGCAAACATGTCCTTCTTCACATGGTGGCAGCAAGGAGAAGTGCCAAGCAAAAGGGGAAAAGCCCCTTATAAAACCATCGTATCTCATGAGAACTCACTCCCTATCACGAGAACAGCATGGAGGTAACCACCCCCGTAATTCAATTGCCTCCCACCAGGTCCCTCCCACATTATGTGGGGATTATGAGAACTACAATTCAAGATGAGATTTGGGTGGGGAAACAGCCAAACCATATCACCAGATAATTAATCGTAAGATTTTATTTAGGCTATTGCAATAGAGAGAACTTACATTAATAAGGAACCTCTCTAAGAAGATGGAAAAGATGGAATTTTGATAGAGGTAAATACAGAAAGGCATCAAAAGGAGGTCTTAGCTGACGTACAAAGGCAGGGAGTTCTCTGAATATCTGAAGACAGAATAGTCCTTTGTGGTTAGTTATTTCTCAGAACATAAAAGCGTATCTGTGTGGAGGGGTAAGATTGGGAGTAGGAGGTAGTTTTCAAAAAACAAGGGTAGGAGGACAGGGCTCAGATAAAGTTCAACAATGTCAGGATTCTGGGCTCAGTTGAGTTATGATCTTCTAATGTGAAAAAATGGGTGGCTTTGAGCAAACTATAATAACTTTATAATTGCTAGACAAAGCAAGGTGAGAGTCATGAATATAACCTCGATGAGTAAATTATTTTTGATAAACAAGCTTTTTGCAATAATGAGCAAGTTATTTGTCTAGACAAATTGGTTTGCAGGAAATTTCTGATTCAAACTGTAATGTTAATTTATTGGCTTACAGCTTTACCTTCCTGCAAGAATTTTCTGGAACAAATGGCTAAATCATGTTGACATGATAGAGATGATCTCAGTTTTGAGTCCTGATTGTTAAGATATATGGATGCAGGCAGTTTTTATTCTCAAAGGTAACTTCCATAAATTTTTAATGAAATTTTTCCTATCTTCTTTTTCCACCACAACTAAACTAAACTGTTGAATCTTTATAAAAATTATTTGGTGCATTATCATTTTATTCCCATAAAAGCCTCCTGTGTACTTGTCACTATTCTGTACATTGAAACTCGAAAGATCAGAGTGGATTTGGATATTTGCCTATTTTATAATGTTTTTTCAATGCTCCTTCTCCCTTCATTTGGCCTCCCTCTTTCACTCCTTTTCTCCTTTTTATACCATCTAAGCCCTTTTATATTCCCTTCATTATGTCCAAGTCGATGCCACTCTGCCTGAAAATCCAGTGTTCACCTAGCCAAGATTTTTCTGCCTATGTTATGGTCTATCTAGAATTAGCTTTTCACTTGTCCCCCATCCAAGATATTTCCATGATTAAGCATTCAGCAAAATCATCTCTGGCAAGCTTTCTTTCCAATGAAATTAATACCCAAGGACAAATGTACAAACACTCAAGATTCTTTTGACGGATGGTCTTTCTATAGTCTAGAATAACAATAATGCTAATGTTTTCAAACATTTGTATGACAAACAATAATATTCACGTATTGTCCATACTCATTTAGATTTTTCCAAAAACATTATTAAAGAGGCCAGCAGATATTATTATACTCATTTGACAGAAAAAGAAACAAGATCAGAGGTCTTACATGGCTTATATGATCTCACTCAATTAGTAAATAGTAAATAGTAAATATCCAGAATTAAAAGGAAATCCTCTCATCTAGGTCCAATGGCCCAAACAGCCTTAGAGTAGCCTATCATTTATGTTCTGACAGCCCTGACTAGTGAAGTTAGTTTTAACTTGTAGTATTAAATCTATAACTAAGTCTTTAAATATAACAATAATGGTCGTTATATTTACTAATTTATTAAACTGACACCAACGAATACCACCACTTACCATCTTGTAAAGGAATGAATGATTTCCACAGTTTCTATGTTTGGCTTTTATATTATTTTTCAGAAGTTATTCCACAGTGTTTGTTGTGTTTGCAGACACTTTCCACCTTGAATAATATTGTTGATTCTGTGAGTGTTTAATAAGAGATAACCTGCTAAGAAGCACTGTATGTGGCATGTAAAGCACCTTGCATTACTATAATGTTAAATATTTATTATCATGCTGTTTAGATGCTAACAAACTTCAGCCCATGTTTTAAAACTTATTTTGCATTCCAGGGCATGTTAGTTTAATAAAAGTTAAACCAAACTGTTAAATGCCAACTTATATGAACATGAATATTAATATTCTCAATACATCAAAATTCTGAAAGATCTGCACATAGACAAGTTTACTTCTTTAATATTTAAGCATTGTAATCCAAGTTTTGCATTTCCATTCCATATCACCATAAATCTATTGATGAATTTAACAAAATACTTGCTATGTACCTACTTTCTGCCAGACAAAGTGATTTATATGGTGTGAGATACAAATAAAAATAATACAGACCTTTGCTCTCAGATGTCTGGTATTTTGATAAGGTAGATAAAACATAGATGTAATATAGTACAATATAGCTTAAAAAAATATCAGTGAAGAAGGCAGCAGGAAAGTGGAAACTGATAGACTAAATGCTGAGGTATTAAGACAGCATGAGCACTGTGTTCACAGGATGGATAAGAAAAGACTTCATTGTCTTTTTTGATCTTTGTTGGTTTAAAGTCTGTTTTGTCAGAAACTAGGATTTTAACTTCTGCTTTTTTCTGTTTTCCATTTTTTTGGTAGATTTTTCTCCATCCCTTTATTTTGAGCGTATATGTGTCCTTGCATGTGAGATGTGTCTCTTAAAGACAGAATACCAATGGTTCTTGGTTCTTTATCCAGCATGCCACTCTGTGTCTTTTAATTGGGGCATGTAGTGCATTTACACTTAAGATTAATGTTGATATGTGTGGATTTGATCCAGTCATAATGATGTTAGCTGGTTATTTTTCAGACTATGTGGTTGCTTTATGATGTCATTGGTCTGTGTACTTCAGTGTGTTTTTGTAGTTGATGGTAACGGTATTTCCTTTCCATTTTTAGTGCTTCCTTCAGGAGCTCTCATAAGGCAGGTCTAGTGGTAACAAGTTTCGTCAACATTTGCTTGTTCGAAAAGGATCTTATTTCTCCTTTGCTTATGAAGCTTAGTTTGGCCAGATAAATTCTGGGTTGAAAATTCTTTAAGAATGTTGAATATTGACCCACAGTTTCTTCTGGCTTATAGGGTTTCAGCTGTTAGTCTGATTGGCTTCCCTTTGCAGATGACCTGACCTTTTTCTCTAAATGCCTTTAACATTTTTTGTTTCATTTCAACCTTAGAAAATCTGCTAATTAAATACCTAGGAATATGGCTAGCTAGGGAGGTGCAGTATATCTACAAGGAGAACTACAAACCACTGCTTAAATAAATCAAAGATGACAAAAACAAATGAAAAAGAAATACATGCTGATGGATAGGAGGAGTCCATATCATTAAAATGGCCATATTGCACAAAGCAATTTATAGATTCAATGTCATGCCTATTAAACTACCATTGACATTCTACACAGAACTAGATAAAACTATTTTAAAATGCATATAGAACCAGAAATGAGCCCAAAGAGCCAAGGCAATCCTCAGCAAAAAGAACAAAGCTGGAGACATCACTACCTGATTTCAAATATATTACAGGGCTATAGTAACCAAACAGCATGGTACTGCTGGTACAGAAACAGACACATAGACCAATGGAATAGAAGAGAACCCAGAAATAAGGCTGTACACCTACAACTATCTGATCTTCTACAAACCTGATACAAACAAGCAATGGGGAAAGGACTCCCTATTCAACCAATGGTCCTGGGATAATTGGCTAGCCATATGCAGAGAATTAAAACTGGGCCATTACCATATACAAAAATTAACCAAGATGGATTAAAGGCTTAAATGTGAAACCCAAAACTGTGAAAACCCTAGAAGACAACCTAGGCAATACCATTGAGGACATAGGCATGGGCAAAGATTTCATGACAAAGATATCAAAAGCAATTGTAACAAAAGCAAAAATTGACAAAACGGAATCTAATTAAACCAAAGAGCTTCTGCACAGCAAAATAAACTATCATCAGCATGAATAGACAACCTACAGAATGGGAGGAAATTTTTGCAAATTTTGCTTCTGACAGAGGTCTAATATCCAGCATCTCTAAGGAACTTAAACAAATTTACAAGGAAAAAACAACCCATAAAGAAGTGGGCAGAGGACACAGACACTTTTCAAAAGAAGACATACATGTGACCAACAATCATATGAAAAAAAAGCTCAACATCACTGATCATTAGAGAAATGCAAATCAAAACCACAATGAAATAACATCTCATACCAGTCATAATGGCTATTAATAAAAAGTCAGAAAATACCAGATGCTGGTGAGGTTGTAGAAAAAAAGGAATGCTTATACACTGTTGGTGAGTGTGTAAATTAGTTCAACTATTGTAGAAGACAGTGTGGTGATTCCTCAAAGATCTAAAGACAGAAATACCATTCAGCACAGCAACCCTATTTCTGGGTATATGCCCAAAGGAATGTAAATCATTCTGTTATAAATACACATGCACACGTATGTTCATTGCAACAAAATTCAACATAGCAAAGACATGTAATCAACCTAAATGCTCAACAGTGAGAGACTGGATAAAGAAAATGGTGTACATATATACCATGGAATACTATGCAGCCATAAAAAACAATGATATTTATCTTTTGCAGGGACATGGATGGAACTAAAGGCCATTTTCCTTACCAAACTAACACAGGAACAGAAAACTAAATACCACATGTTCTCACTTATAACTAGGAGCTAAATGATGAGAACTCATGGACACACAGAGGGGAATGAGACACACTGGGACCTATTAGAAGGTGGAGGGTTTGGAGGAGGAAGAGGATCAGGAAAAATAACTAATGGGTACCAGGCTTAATACCTGGGTGAAAAATAATCTGTACAGCAAACCCCCATGACGCAAGTTTACCTATGTAGCAAATCTGCACTTGTACCTCTGAACTTAAAGTAAAAGTTAGAAAAGACTTCACAGATATCATTGGAATATTTGAGTGACATGGTAAATTGTTGTTTTATGTACTCCTAAGCCTTGCTAAGTTTAAGTACTTCTAAGACTGCCTTTATGCCTATGAAAGACAGTGCACAGTGCTAGAAAATGGAGATTGAGATATAAATATTCCTGGTTACAGCTAAAGTTCAAATTCCATAATGATTTGGTAAATGGTACAAAGTTAAAAAAGTCTAACTGAAATATGAATATACAGAGTAAAGGATCATTAGTGCTTGCTGAAGGGATGATACTTTACCTGAGTTTTAAAGTATTAGTGGGTGATTCATAGACAGTAGTTAACAGAATCAAATTTTCATAGGTTGATTCTAATGCTCCTACCATGTATTATTCCTATCACACTCCAGACCAGGAAATGCCTAAATTGTGTTCCTCAAGGTTTCTAGATATCTGGATTGTCTTGCAATCTAAGAAATTCAAGCTCTCCTTCTGAATTAATATGTCATTAAATTTTTTAAATTTTTCTTATTTATAGTATAGTTGAAAGTGACTTTTTGATACTGTATACATACAATTTTGAGATTATCACTTATTTTCCCTTGCACATTGTTTTATTCTTTCATTGTGTAGTTCTGTGATGTGATTAAGACTATTTTCATTACTCTGTAAATAATACACCACCCTTTCTGTTTAGATTTGGAAGGCCAAAATAGAAACCAAAAAAATTGGATGTGGATATCTGTTTAGACATCTAACTGTCATGTTATTTTCCTTTAATGAACATTACAATTTATTCATATTTCAGTTGTGCACTCTCTGAATGTTAAATCTATTCTTAAAATTACTTTTTTGCATTGTAAATACTCTATTATTTTGGTCTATATGAATCTAATCACACATTTGTACTTATTAATTTTGTTCATTATGAAAATGTATCTAATTTGTCATCATAGCAGTGAACTCTTATCATGTCTCCATGATAAGAGATGACAATACAGCTTTTTGGAGACAATCAGAGACTGTGAGCTTGAAATTCCTGATCTACCACTAATTGTAAGACTTAGAACATTCTATTTGTCATTTTTCTTATTATGAACTAATGTCAATAATTATAGTTAATTATTGTATGTTCACACATTTAATGAATGCTCATTATATGTTAAATGTAGGCAATACAAAGACAGTCTACAAAAAACTTAAGTCTTTAAGACTTATAGTCATAAGGTTTTATTACACTAGCACTGGAGGAAACACATCTCCCTTCCTAGATCAATCACTGACTGGGGCCTGTTAATTGAACTGACAAAATACAGAGTAACAAAAGAAAATCATATCATTTTTATTTGATGTTAATATTTTAGTTTTTATGTCTACGCAAAGGCTTTTGTATAAAAGAAACATAGACGCTAAAGAAATAGGTAGGCCCAGAAGCTTATATATCATTTTTAACAAAGAGTGAACCTTGTGGATATGTGACAAGACAAAGAAAAAAGGGATTTAAGCTAGGGCCACTATTATTAGTTAATTATAGGATCACCTATATGGTTTTAAATCCTAAGTTTTCTTTCTATTCAATCATGCTGTGAATTTTTATTGAGGGTGAAGTTAACAGACAGCCATTGACATTTTGAGCAGAATGGTCAGAAAATATACTGTCAACATGATATTTTAAAAGTATTTGGGAGACTCTGGAAAACATAATAGGACTTTTAGTGTACCTTAATCTAAATAAACTGGTTCCACTACACTGGCAACCTGGATACGAAAAAGCAAATAAAAAGTGGCTTTCAGAGAAGAGAGAAATAAAAAGTGGCTTTCAGAGAAGAGAGAAAATTTATGCTCTTTGAGAGCATAAATTTTCCACTTTGAGATACATGGCACAAGGAAGATTCCAGACAAAACAGTAACTTGACTAGGTAGAAACAACATGAAGGCAAATATTAAAATTTATTATTTATAGATCCTATAAAAAGGCAAAAACTATAGCCAAGTTTTTTTTTTTTTTACTGATAAGATAAAGATATTGTTAAGGACACTGATTGGTATTTTAATTTCTTCTTACGGAAAGCCGTGATTATAGATTCTATATTGTGACACTTGAGGAAGGTCTTAATATTGTTCTTAATCTGCTTGGGCAGGATGGATGCATTATTCTGATCTCAATAACATATTTGGAATAAAAAATGATGGCAAAGAAGTAAGAATCTCCAGTTGTGCAGTGGTTATTGAGCCAGTGTTTCTGGAGTGGGAACTTCGTATCAGGAATCTCTAGATATATACTGTTTGAGGGGAAACTCACATATGCCTAAATATTTGGCTGATGCCATTTAGTTTGGAAGAAACAAGCACTGGATTGATTTAATAGCAACAGCATATCAAAAGAGAAAAGAAATATTATTATAGGATTCAAGGTTGATTTCAAATGGATTTATCTGTTGTGGTAGAGTTGGGCATAATTATGGAATTTGTCTGAAAAGCATTTTTTATCAAAATCCATTTGGAGTTTGTATAGTGTGAGAGAGACAGAGTGTGTGTGTGTCTCTGAGTGTGTGTGTGTGTGTGTGTGTGTTTGCTAGCTGAATTTTCTTAATGGAACATTTGTTGAGATGATTATGAATTTGGCTAAGCTACAGGCAATACTTAAAAGTTTAATGATCTGAACCGACCAATCAAGAAAAACAAGTAATTATGGGATCCTTCATCTGAGGATGAGAAAAACTCTTTCATTATGATTGTATCTAGAGACTGCAGCAAGATAGGCTTTCAGAGAGTGTCAGTGTTGTAGGGAGGGGAGGTTTTAGGCTGGGCAAAGACAGTAACAAAAACGATAGAAATACAATATTTTCTGTCATCTCTTGGTCAGATTTCTTACTTTTGTCAATTGGATATAAAAAAGAGCTGTTGACCGACAAGATTGGTTGGCTTCACATTTTTAAAACCGTTCATACATAGTTGCTAAATCTTCCCCTATACAATTAAATTAAGGGTCCTACTCACAGTATTTGAGAAGTGTCATCCCTCTCAAAGTGACAATTATTCTCCACTGTGCCACTTTGTATATGACAAAGTTCACACAAGAGGGGCTGGGCACGGTGGCTCACGCCTGTAATCCCAACACTTTGGGAGGCCCAGGCGGGTGAATCACAAGGTCAGGAGATCGAGACCATCCTGGCTAACACGGTGGAACCCCGTCTACACTAGAAATACAAAAAAGTAGCCGGGCATGGTGGCGGGCACCTGTAGTCCCAGCTACTCAGGAGGCTGAGGCAGGAGAATGGCGTGAACCTGGGAGGTGGAATTTGCAGTTAACCTGGGAGGCAGAGCTTGCAGTGAGCCGAGATTGTGCCACTGCACTCCAGACTGGGCGGCAGATCGAGATTCTGTCTCAAAAAAAAAAAAGGAATTATTTTTCTAGGTTATCCCCTAGTATATTCTGTTAGTGATAAATGTAGAAATTTAATGTCAATATATCATTATTTTATTGATTCATATTATCTGATTTCTTGGCTTAAACCTATGTGTATATATAAAATATGTAAGTATGTAAAGCCATGTAAAATATATAAAACTATGTAAGTATTGTGTATTATATATACTATAAGGAGAATAACTGTTTGTAACCAAATGTCTAAGTAAGCATCAAAACGATTATAAAGAAAATATTTGTTAAGTAGTGATATGCAGTCCATTGGGAATACAATGAGATAAAATATTGCTGTTCCTTTATTAGAGGTGTCTAAAAGAACAGTGTATTCACTAATAAATGATGTCTTCATACTTACTTTTTTCTTCTCCTTTCCAGAAGGCCTCTAGTGAAAAAAGAAAATAGAGTATTAAATTTTGCATGCAAATTTTTAGTAGTTTGAAAATGACTAGGGGCAATTCTGCCTATTAAACTATTTTATTCCCACTACTGGTATTTTAAGATGTTGAACATCCAGTTTATGTTGAAATATACAGTTATACTTTTACATTACCAAGATTTACCATATTATGTAGTTGTCAAAATCTGAATGTTTCCTTTATATAAGATATTAAAGAAATGTTCTATTAATATGTGTGCTCTTGTCACATAGTCTTATAGTGCTATGTTGGAAGCTGAATATTTAATAAAAGCATAACAAGATGTGAAGCATGTATTAAACAGGATATTAAAATTTCCTGTTTGCTCCTATTGTATTTTTATACCATTTTATTGATTTAGAAATATACTAATGAATGTAATGCATTATAACATTTTTCACAGGTGGAGATTCAAGTATACACCTATGATATGCCATACATTCCTGGAATTAATTGCTTAATTCAATAGAGGATAGGGAAGAAGTTTAATATAATCTCATTTAATTTTAAGCGATTATAGTGACAAATTGGTTATTTGTATATATTTTATCATTTTCATTTTTCAGCTAAATCAAATGCCATAAAATTGAATTTCCTCTTAAAGATTTAGATTTACCCTTTACTTTTTTGCCTTTTGGTATACTCAATGTACAAAAAGGGATTATAGGTAGCTTGTCAAATATCCACGTTTATGCTTATAGCTCAGTGTGTATTTGCTGAGCATGATGTCAAGGTCCCAGAAAGTAAACAGAAATAACTCATCTCATATCTAAGTCAGTATATCAGTTATTTCATGTAGCAGTTGTTGAATAAATATGCCTAAAACCTGAGAACAGTCTATACATTCCAGATATCTCCTGACCATTGGGCTCTATGCCAAATGATTGAAATTAGGGTAATTTAGGTTTGGAGTGTCCTAAAAGAGCAAATCATAAGGGATGAGAAGATTTTAAAGTTCCCTGAAAAAAGTTTCTCTTAAAATATTTTTAGGATGCTTTTTCTTCTCCATGCGTCCAAATCCTTCCATATATTTTAGGATTAAGTTGTGTCTTCTCCGTGAAATCTCCTCCAACAGCTATATCCCACATGAATCTTGTTTTTCTTTATATAGCTCTTGTACTTACACATTGAACTAGTTTTTTTCTTAATTACATATTGCTTTGGACTTTTGTAAAAGTTTGACATCATGATCTTTTATTTGCTTCAAAAAGCACAGCTCCTGAAAATGATTCATTTTGGGAGAAATATTAAAAAAAAATTCCAGAGGCTATTCCCAGGTGGTAATGGTACCTGAGTATTATAGCCACCAAGTTAGGTATTTTATATGATAATATAAATTTTCCAAGTAGTTATTTTTAAATATATTTAATTTTTCTTTTTAAGGATGTTTATATTTAAAACATTATCAGTATTGATTGATTTGTTAATTTGAGAAATATTTATAAAGCATCTTCTATCTACCAGCCATATTATACAAGATAGGGGCTTTTATGGAGTATGCATCCTAGTGGAAGGAGTCAGGTGATATACAGAGTAAATAAAGAAGTAAACACAACATTATCAAGTGATAATGAGTACTATATAGAAAATTTAAGCAAGGTGACATGACAGGAAGTGGCTGACTGCTTCATATTGGATGGTCAAGGAAGTCTTCTGGGAGGGGTCTTGTGGGACATTCAAATTAATAATGGAAGGAGCTGGTCAAATATAGACCAAGGGGACAAGCATTCTAAATATTGGAACCGAGTAGTCCTAAGTGGAGGATGTTAATTGGTGAAGCAGAGTACAAGAGGAGACCTGTGAGGCAGCAACCGGGAGCCATGTCAGGATGGGCTTTGTAAGCCAGGGTCAGTTTTTCAGTTTTATTCTGAATGCAATGGGAAGCCCTGGCAAAGTTTTAACTCAAGAGGGAGCACTGTGGCAGGATTCACATTTTAAAAATAAGCATTATTTTTTCAAAAGCATTTTTCATACTACTCGCCTTTATAATCATTATCTTTAATAGCTACATAATATATCATGACATGCCATTTAAGCATCTGTGTTTTGGGGTATTTAGGCTATTTCTAATATTCCCTACTTATATAACATATTCAGAAAGTATAATGCAATATAGGTAATGATATAGTCAATATCTTTATGTAAATGGCTTTGTTCTTTTGTTAGGTCATATGGGGGTACCTTCTCAGAAATAGGGTCATTGGGTCAAAGGATAAGAATATCTTTTTTCAACTACTTAATACACCCTGATAAATGATGGTACCAATATAATTTATTGTAGGGTTAACAACTTTAGAAATCATTTAAAAATCTTGTTAATTTAATAAGCAAAAATCCCATGATTACATTAGTACATATTTAACTTAAGATAAAAAATACTGCTTAAAGTGAAAAATAATAAACACAGCTGTATGAACTCTAACTTATCTCAGTTTATATGTATATATTTTACCTGTTATCAATTGCTACTTACCTTATTCTATCCTGCTATCCTGGTCTAATTAGAATACACTGTGCTGTTTTCAGATCTCAGAAAGCAGCCTGAATCTTGGCAATGTAAATCTAAGAAAGACTTTTACAGATTTTTCTCAGAGCCTCAGGGATAGGATAATTTGGCATAAAGCTAGTCACTTTAGGGATAGAAGATTGCAAGTACTTTCCAAGTCTACTTTCTATGAGCCAAGACCCTATCTATTGGTGAGTCCCTAATGTTTTTGTTTTGTTTCTGTTTTGCCTTTCTTTAAGTGGTTTCATGTCAGAATGAGGGAATGACACAGTACTGTTTGGCTCCATGTATGTGAAACAGAAGCCCACACTTAATTGACAAAGTGATCACATTAGTAATTTACCCGTCCACTACAGTCCTCAATTATCAGAAAAGAATCTTCTAATTAGCAATTCTTATTGCTAAAAACTTCTGTCAGTCTTTCAAATGGCAGTGAGTACATTTATTGCATTATTTACTAACCTCTTTGCTATTGCCACAGATTTCTTATCTGTAGTCAACTGTACTGAATTTGTGTTAAAGTCCTGAAGTAATTTTAAAACCCGTACACTGTACCCTTTAAGGCACCCTTTAAACAATATATTCCTTATCATTTAAACATTTCATATGGGTAAGCATTTCCTACCCAACTGTATCACAAGCTCCTTGACTATATAAAATACATATTTGTTCATAATTTATGTTTTCTAAACCATGTCATACTTAGTACGTGTACAGTAAATAGCTGTTGATTGTGCAATGATTATAAAATATGAAACATATATATACACACACTACACATATATATGAATATGGCACAAATATCTCTGATTATTTACTGGGATGCATATTGTAGACGACCCTGAGAGATGAAAAATGATAATCCTTAATTACTTGTTGAGAAAGCACAGTCTTGTCTAATTGTTACTGTCATATTTGGTTTATGGTTTCTGAGCACTAGGATTCTTAGTGGAAAATTTTACCTTCTGTTGAATGTGTGAGATTGGAACTGAATTGACTTTCCAAAATGAAAAAGCCTCTTAATTCCTCTTAATTCTCTGTTTAAACTTCCTTTAACTTTTAAGAAGCCATTTTGAAGGATTGTTGTACTGATGCAGCCAGGCCAGAGAACAGCAGACTCCAGAGCTAAGGGCATCGTCTCTGGGTAGCCAGTGACTCACTTCAGCATTTATTAATGGGATCAGCACCATACAGTATAAGGATAGGCAGTGATAACAGCCTGTCCCTTGCTTCCTCCTTGGCACGCATTCACCAAGAAAATAAGGTTCAAACAAGGGAGAAGCTTTGGAAGCAACAACTATTTAAAAAATATTTTGAAAAGTCATGAAGACTATTAAAAAAAAAACTGAAGAAGGAGTCAGGTTCTACTGGAGCCTCTACTACCTGTTGTTTATGATTATTGGCAATTTTTTACCTACCCATACCTCAGTTTCCTCATCTGTCAGATGACTATAATACCCTAATTACCTCAGAATATTATAAAAATGTAAGATTCTTTAGGTCAGAATCCTGTCTAAAGTGTAAACCACTTAAAGACTAAGATAATATACCTTTAAAAAAATAGCTCTCAGGCTAAATAGTTTATAAAACAGTAAAAGATACACTTTTGATTTCAGATGATGGGAGTTGTACTCCAGGTGGACAGCTAGTATAGATTTCTGTATGAAATTGCTACTGCCATTTAAAATTGACATCATTTTGCTGAATGCCAAATATATAACAAAAAAAATCTCAGGAAAGCAGACTATGGACTATGGGGAATAAAGTTATTTTTGAAAAATTCTTATTTCTCTGAAGTTTAAAAACTATCTTACAAACTTTTCGTCTCTATATCTTAACTGTTTTTAGAATAGTAGCAATTCACTTGATTTCTCCAATCTCTTATCCCTTATTTATTGGCGTTAACATTAACGGGGATAATTTTCAGATGGTTTTAACAGTCTCATTCTTAGAAATAGTTCAGGAAAGGTCTTACTGCTCTCTGCACGGCAGGCAGCACAAACAGAATGACAAAATATTTATGCTGACAAAGCCTAGAAATGGGACCAAAGCTAGGCCTTATTTCAGGGTTTACACCAGGTCATTGTCAGTTTTGAAAGTATTCATGGAAATGTACATAAAAGTGAACCTAAATATGTAATAAGCGTGTATGAATACATCTGTACAGGCATTCTCTAAGACTAGAGAGCAAAGACTGAGCTTTGATATATTTCTCAACTCAAAATTTGCTGTAAATAACTCCTATAAAATATCCTATGGAAAATACATGTTCATTATGTTTCTTTTTTTTTTTTTTTTTTTTTTTGCTGGAGTCTTTAGGTTTTTCCAAATATATGATCATATCATCTACAAACAAGGATAATTTGACTTCCTCCTTTCCAATTTGGATGCCCTTTATTTTTTTCTCTTGTCTGATTGCTTTAGCTCGGACTTCCAGTACTATGTTGAAAAACAATGCTGAACATAGACATTCTTGTCTTTTTCCACATCTCACAGGAAAGGCTTTAGGTTTTTCTCCATTCAGTATGATCTTATCTATGAGTCTGTCATATATGGCTTTTATTATGTTGAGGTATGTTTTCCTATACCCAGTTTCTTGAGGGTTTTTATCATGAAGGGATGTTGAATTTTATTAAATGCTTTTTCAACATCAATTGAAATGCTATATGATTTTTTTCCTTCATCCTGTTGAAATGGTGTATCACATCGATTGATTTGCATATGTTGCACCAATCTTGTATCACTGGGATGAACCCCACTTGGTCATGATGAATGATCTTTTTACTGTGTTGAATGTGATTTGTTAGTATTTTGTCATGGATTATTGCATCAATATTCATCAGTGATATTGGCTTATAGTTTCCTTTCTTTTTTTAATGTGTCTTGTCTGGTTTTGGTATCAGGGTAATATTGGCCTCATATAATGAATTTGGAAGTATTCCTTCCTCCTTCATTTTTCAGAAAAGTTTGAGTAGCATTGGTATCAGATGTTCTTTAAATGTTTGGTAGAATTCAGCAGTAAAGCCATGGAGCCCAAGGCTTTTCTTTGTGGGGACATTTTTTTATTATAGCTTTGATGTCTTTACTTGTTATTGGTCTGTTCAGGTTTTGAATTTCTTCATGATTCAATCTTTGTAGGTTGTATGTGTCAAGGGAATTTTTTCACTTCTTCTAGATTTCCCAGTTTAGTGGCGTAGTTGCTCATAGTAGCCACTAATGATCCTGTGAATTTCTGCAGTATTAGTTATAATGTCTCCTTTTGCATCTCTGATTTCATTTATGTGGATCTTCTCTCACTTTTTCTTACTTAATCTGGCTAAAGGTTTGACAATTTTTGTTTATCTTTTCAAAAAACCAACTTTTGTTACATTGATCTTTTTGTCTTGTTTTCATTTTAATTTCAGTTTTGTTTTCAATATTGTTTTTATTTCGTTTCAATTTCATTTATTTCTGCTCTGATCTTTATTATTTCTTTCCTCCTACTGATTTTGGGTTTGCCTTGATCTTTCTTTTCTAGTTCTTTCAGATGCATCATTAGGTTGTTTATTTGTTTTTTCTTCTTTTTTGATGTAGGCACTTATAGCTATAAATTTCCCTCTTAGTACTTCTTTCACTGTATCCCCTGTTTTTTTTCAAGAAAGTTCTGTTTGCAGTGCCACAATCTCAGCTTACTGCAACCTCCGCCTCCCAGGTTCAAGGGGTTCAAGTGATTCTCCTGCCTCAGTCTCCCAAGTAACTGGGACTACAGGCACGCACCATCATGCCCAGCTGATTTTTGTATTTTTAGTACAGATGGGGTTTCACCATGTTGGCCAGGATGGTCTCTATCTCTTGACCTCGTGATCCACCCACCTTGGCTTCCCAAAGTGCTGGGATTACAGGCGTGAGCCATCGCAACCGGCCCATAACTGAACATTTCTAACGTTATTTGAAGTGGGTTCAAAAAGGAAAGTAAGAAGACAGACTATTTGCTTACCTTATATGATTTGAATAATGTATTCTCCCAACTACTGTCTTATCTTGAAAAGTGGAAAACTGTCTAAGGCCTGCTATTAGGAAAAATTTGGTTTATAAATTTATAGCAAGTTTGAAAATTGATACAGTATTTATTGTTAAGTGTTATATACAGTTATTAGAGCCTTGGTTCTAGGACATCCCATGGGTGCCAAAATACAAAGATACCAAAATCCCTGACATAAAATTGGATAGTATTTGCATATACCCTATGCACATCCTTCCCTATACTTTAATCTCAAGGTGACTTATAATACCTAATACAACATAAATGCTATGTAAATAGTAGTTACACTGTGTTGTTTAGGGAATAATGACAAGGAAAAAAGTCTGTACATGTAAGTCTGTACATGTTCAGTATAGGTAGAATAATTTTTCAGATATTTTTATTGAAACTAATTTTTTTTAGTGGATTTAGGTTCCAAACCCAAAAACATAGTACCTGCTTTTTCCCTTATTTTGTAAATGTTAGATGAAATATAACAGCACGTTTTGTAGATAGTACTATCAATAGATAGTATTTCACAGATATACTATCTACAAAATATGCTGTACAAAATATGTATACTGTATGCAATATCTATAGAAGTATGTATATAGAATTGGTCCATTATATCCATGGCTTCCTGTTCTGTAGATCTTATAAACACGCCAGCCCTACCAGATTAAGGCCCTACACTTATGACTTAATTTCACCTTTATCCTCCCCTCATAGACCTTATCTAAATACAGTCATTTTAGGAGTTAGGGCTTTAACAGATGACTTTTAGGAGGGAACACAATTCAGTCCATAGCACTTTAAGTGAAATCACACAGGGTATCTTTTTTGTGTGACTAGGTTATTTCACGGCATAATGTAGAATTCAGCAGTTGATGTGTTACGGTTGAAGTAACTATTTGACATCCGAGTGAGATGTCAAGGTGGCAGTGGTGGGAGAACATACTAAATAATCATTTGTGTGCTTTTTGTGTCTATCTGCAAAATGCCAAATTCAACACAAAGTCTCAGATCAAATTAGTCTGTATTTGATCTGAGTCTATTTCAGAGTGATTCCAGTTCCCGATGTGGGTGGAGAAAAGAGAATTTCCAAGATAAATTTTGAAATCTGACTTTTTTGGACTCCCAGTATGGGGTTAAAGATACAAGAATACTGGACTTAGAAACTATGGTGGAAATGTTGGTCTTATCACCACCTGAGTGACCACAGATGTTTTTCTTAATCTCTCTTAGGAATGATAGCTTTAAAACAGGTTGAAGGTAATTATAAAGATACTGTATATGAAACCACCTGGTGAACTACAATAAGTATTTAGAACTACAATAAGTATTTAGAACTACAATAAGTATTGTTAAATCTAAATGTATTTTATGTATTATGTACATATAATTATGTATATATTATATGACATATTTTTAAATGTTAGATCACTAGTGTTTTGATATATTTTTACCTCTTTTGTTTTCAGTTATACCACTATTTTTGATACTATTTTTTCTTGTTTTACAATCACAGATTTATCTTGATTCAATTTATATTTTATTTAAACATCTAATGAGTTTATATAGAGTGCATCTACGATATCAATTTCTGTAATTATGTAGTGTTAGAAATTGCTGTGTAAATAAAGGAATTTTATTTAAAAATATAATTTAATTTAGGAAATTAAAAAATGCTTGATAGAAAATTTCTTGATACTAAATGAACAAGTATGTAATGATTATTCTATGATTTCTGAGGAGTAGATAATCATCTTTTACTCAGCCTAAACCCAGTTAAAAAAAGTCTTCTCTATTCTTATATTGTGTAAGGAATATAAAGGGAATATAATATTGAAAAGATCTGACTTTCTAAATATGATCATTCTACATCTTAAAAGGCAGGAGAAAACACAGTTTTAAGTAGATTTGGTAGAAAGGATTGCCAAAAATATAGGAGGGGTGTGTGTGTGTGTTGGTTATGTAGTAGTAATGATAATTTATAATAATTACAGTATGTAATAAGTGCTTTATACTAGATGAGTGCTTTTATATTTTATATAACTTAGCATTATTTAATTTATTATCTTTAGTCTTCTAATATTATGAACATATTCCCTTTTTACATTTGGGAAATTCAAGGCTTCAAGAAGTTAAGCAACTGCCCTGTGGTCATACTGCTAAAGAGAAGCATCATTGCTTTTTAAGGGAGAATGCAAAATTGTCCATCTCATCTGCAGTCATGGCTTTGATTGCTCTTTTATATTTATCTCAAGCACCTACTTTTCACAAGGTATTTTGTGATGTCTGTACACACTTACTGACTTACTACAGATGCCTAATGGGATTCACAGTTTACTTGAAAGCAGGTTTTGCCCAGCAAGAAACTAAGAAAGAATGTTTTTTAAAATTGTTATGATTCATAAAACTACCTGAGGTCAACTTCAAACTTCCTGCACTTTGGCACTCCGAGTCTAATTATTTTCAGGTGTAAGCCTACTCTAAACTGGGTGCTGTTTGTGTAGTTCTTATCTTCTTTACCATTCTGTCCCAGTGGAAGAATTAGATAATAAGTGGATTGACCTCAGTTTTACAAACTCTTATAAGTACCTATTTTATTGTGCTGATCAATCTAGGGGCAATAGAAAGAGAGACAAAAGAAATTCTCTGCCTTCAAAAACATGTAAGAGAGGCAGAAAAAATACAAAGGTGAACTAAGTTAAAACAGTGATATGAGTGAAAGACTCCTTGGTACATTCTGACTGAGGTAATGGCCCTTACAACTGGTACAAAGAAATCGAAACATGCAAGGATTCGCATTGGGGTGTGAGCCACGGGTAGTATTTGGGTGTCCTATACACAGTGCTCCTTGAATACAGTGGTTGTCCACAAAGGTCTAATGGGCTCACTCCAGCAAAGCTATCCTGAGGATAGCAGTTAGTTTGGCCCACGGTTTTAAGGTTATGCGATGATGCTGTCATCTGTCAGACTTGGACATATTACTGCTGATGGTGTTATTTCCTCTGCCCGATTTCTCACTCTCAGGATTTAACCTGCTTGAAATGGTAATGTGTGGTGATGTGCCATCCACATCCTTTTGCCCTTCTGTTTGCCAAGTCTGCATTTTTCAATTTTTTTTCTCCCTGTGCCCTCCTAAAATTAAATGAATTACCTCTAAAAAACCTGAGAGCACCTACCTGATTTACAACTGCCCTCTAACCCTGGTCACAGAAAGGACAGCAAACTTTTCCCTGGTATCTAGTGAATGATGCTAATATGCAAAATAATTTGAATTGTTTCTTTGCTTCTGGTTTACTTTTTTAAAAAAATCGGATTTTTTTTTAAAGGAATGTACTAAACTGCTTCATCTACAGAAGATTTAATTTAAATATTTCGTTAAACATATTTGCAGCCTGAGAGAGTTAATATGGATTTGAAAACCAGTTAGATTTTTCAGTTAATTTTTTTAATGCCTGGCAGCTGGAATACATCACTGACATGCTGACACCATATTATTTAAAATAGCATTGCCTGTGAGCCTAAGAGAAGCTATTTAAGACAAACCTCAAGAAGGCTGGTGAAATAATAGCTGAAGTTATGTTATGTCAGCCAATTCCTCAGCATGGAACAGCATTGTGAGGCCAGAGTTGTTATCCTTCACTGAGACATAAAATCTATATCTTGATTCTTTTGGTCATTTAAGGTCCTATGGGAATTGCATCCAGAGGGAGTGTGCTTTTATCCAGTGTCTGGTTTATCCAGTGTCTTGGCCAAAGGTCAAGATGGATGGGACAGTCGTATCTTTTCAACGTGTTCAAGGTTTCATTTAGATATGACCAGGGTACAGTTTTTGGAAAGGCTCTGGATTTGTCATTCGATATATAGTTTGCAATTTGTGAAGAAGTAGGTTTAGCTGCTGGAGTGACCAATACCAAACCCACTAAAAAAGTGCCAATGTGGCAAAGGAATTCATGGAGTCTTTTAATCTAATAAATTATTTTAACTTCCATTTCTTTTACATTGAAAAGGTAATTTTAGTTTGGGTGATTAATCAGCTTAACAGCTCTTTTTCTATAAGTTGAGGAACTTATTCCTTGTTCCCTTAGCTAAATGGGAGGAAAAATCTTTAGGCCAGCGGTGGAGGTTGAAGAGAGCAACAATCTAAGTTAGAAACTTCTGCCTGCCATTCCATTTACTATTCTTATGTCTATAGGGGATAGCAAAACTTTTAGTCTGTAAAATGGAATAAAAATAACTCATCTCATAGAATTGCATTATCATCTAATATGATGTCCATTTGTAAATGATAAGTCCTTATATAATTGCCTCCTTGGACTAAGCGAGGTGTTCCATATTTAGCATATTTTGATAATACATTGATACTTTCCTAGAAAATGCACACACACACAAACCGTGTAAGCAAGAATGGTCCTGAATTACAATCATGAAATGGATGGTGTTTTGCTTTCCGTCTTGGCCCACCATCTTTTGGCTCTTTATTCTCTGCTGGTGTCCTGTTGGTGACTTGGGTTGTCAACTTAAGTGTCCCTTACCCCAGCAGAGGCCTCATGCTGTTGTCCATTCCCAAAAGCTCTGCAAGAGACCCTGGTTTTCCCTAATAAGGTGGCAGTTTCTCTTATCTGTTCTCTCGCCAGTGGTATATGCATTTTTGATGGTCCCAAATCTATCTCACAACTCTAAATACTCAATTTCTCCACTGTTAGGCATTTCTTCAATTGTGAATATTTCCGAAACTGGGCCATATCTGTTACATGGTTTATTTATTCCCTATGTCCAAACAAAATACTTTTTTTTTTTTTTTTTTGGTGGGGGGGATGGACTCTCACTCTGTCCCTCAGGCCGGAGTGCAGTGGTGCGATCTTGGCTCACTGCAACCTTCGCCTCCTGGGTTTAAGCAATTCTCCTACCTCAGCCTCCCGAGCAGCTGAGATTACAGGTGCATGACACCACACCCAGCTAATTTTTGTATTTTTAATAAAGACAGGGTTTTGCCATGTTGGCCAGGCTGGTCTTGAACTCCTGACTTCAGGTGATCCACCTACCTTGGCCTCCCAAAGTGCTGGAATTACAGGCGTGAGCCACACTGCGCCAGGCCACAAAAGCCTTTTTAAAGCCTTTTTTCATACTATATTTTACAATCAAGGGAGTCTTAGAATTGGGAACACATAACATATAGTTCGGAGGGAATTTTTAAAATGTAACATTTATTTTTTGGAGAGGTGCTTCATTCACAGAAATACAAAAGTATACTAGCAAATAGACAATGGAAAGTTTTTCTTCTAAACCCATTCCTCACACCAGTGTCTCTCCCCAGAGGCAAATGGCATTTGTACATATTAGACATATAGACTTTTATTTTTAATGTTTGAAACACAAATGATATCTTACAGACTATCTCTGCACATTATTTTTTAGGTAGAAATGTATCTGGGAGATTGTTCATTATCAGTGTGTTAACAGATTCATTTTTCTTTCTAAAGACTGTATATTATTTCATTATATGTATGCAATCTAACTTACTTAAATTTTGTAGAATTTGTATCAATTTTTTTCCTCAGTATGAGGCACCAGATTTCTCACATCCTTCAAGACACAGTCCATATTCAAAGAAACTTGACAAGGTTTTTGGGACTAAATATAAAAGTCACTTTATGTGTCTTTTATGTATAAAGGCATTTATAATAATTTTTCTGAGTAATATCAGTTCATCTTCATTAATTTTTTTATATCAGCTTATCTTTCTTCTTTATACATTATAGAAGCTAGCTATTTGTCTGTGAAATAATTTGTAAATATTTTTCCAGGTTTTCATTCACGTTTGTTTATGGTAATTTTTGTCATACAGAAAAGTTATAATTTTGTGTAGTAGGACTAATTAATCTTTTTTATTTTTTGAGTTTGTTTCATATTCAAACATGTATTTTTCATTCTGAGGTTATTGAAATTATCTTCCATTGTTCCCACTACAATTTTATGATTTAGATTTTTACATTGTAAAGATGGATTCATCTGGAACTTATTGTGGTATAAGATACCGTAGAGTAGGTACTATTTTATTACTTTAGTGGAGGTTTTTACTTAGATGCAACAGTTTCGTTGAAATCTGAATATTTTCTAATGTTTTAAAAGAACAAACCTGTTTTTATTGTTACACAAAGTCTTAAGTGCAGAGAGAAAAAATAAAGAAATCCATCTTCTTCCATCTTGTAACTACTGGTGAGGGATCTTGAACTGGTCAGAGAAGAGAAAGAGGAAATGAAGGTCGGTTGTTGAGGGAGTAGAGAAGAAAACAGCAGCTAGAAGCTGAAGTAAAAATAAGAGCAAATATTTTCATGTTTCTCTATTTTTTTTCTTAGAGATTGATCTTTAAAGCACTCATTAGTGCATAATGAAATTTTAAATTTTAAATAAAAAGTATTTCAAATATAAAAGAACATTTTTCTATATCTGATAACAAGATTAAGGTCGTATAAATTAACAGAAGAAAGATGAGAATTAGAGGGTGTTTTTCAATTTGGCAATGCTACTTGTGTAGACTAGAAGATTAGCAATTTTTCACTAAAGCTGAAAATACTTTTTGTTAACATCCAGTAAGTAGGTTTTAAATCTTTGCAGAAACCCTGAGAAATTGGAGATTTTGAAAACCCCATATTATCGGTTGAATTTTTCTTTTTCTTTCCTTTTTCTTGTTTTTGTTTTTGAGAGGGAGTCTCACTCTGTCACCCAGGCTGGAGTGCAGTGGCACTGTCTCGGCTCACTGCAAGCTCCACCTCCTGCATTCAAGCAATCCTCTTGCCTCTACCTCCCGAGTAGCTGGGACTACGGGCATGTGTCATAACACCCCGCTAATTTTTGTATTTTTGGTAGAGACACAGTTTCGCCATGTTGGCAAGGCTGGTCTCGAACTCCTGGCCTCAAGTAATCTGCCTGCCTCGGCCTCCCAAAGTACTGGGATTACAGGTGTGAGCCACCACGCCCAGACCCAAAAATTTCTGTTTTATGATAAGATGAAATCTGGTTTTCTTCCCTTACCCAATTTAATCTTTAATAAAGGCATTGCAAGTTGTGTATTAATTTTTAATTTTTTTTTTTACTATTCTGGAGATATTTTGTTTATGAGAAGCTCATTAGATGTTGGCATTTAGAATAACTTAAATAAAATTCTAGTATAAAATAGTAGAAAAAGTCAGTAATCATAACCTCTTATTTTCTTTCAAAGATTATTAGAAGACATCTGCAATGCATCATTAAATATTGGGTATTGGGTTCACAAGTTGGCATAAAAATACAAGTTAAATAAATGAAGAATACATGGCACACACAGTAAATAAATATTGAAGAAAAATTATAGATGTATAGTTTGTTACAACTAGATCTGGTGATGCAATATGATAAAAATTAAAAAAGACCCATGGAATCCTAAAAAGGTCAAATTTAGAAGTAGTTTATTCCCATGCATTAATGTGGTTTGTGAGCTGGATATATCAATATAGTACATAAAAAGGAGCATTGCATTTGAAGTGAAAAGTTCTGGGATTAAATCTCAATTCTATTAATTTTGGGGCCTTAATTTTCTAATTTGTAAAACAAAGCTATTTTGCTAGGAGAGTTTCCCTGCTGTGGGCTCTTTTGGCAAGTTGCTGAGTCTTATACAGACCCAGTCTCAAAAATTGTGTTTCAAATGCTTCAGTTAAAATGCACAGGGTTAAAAGGAAAGCAATGATATTAAACTGCAATTACCTAAGTAACATACAAATTTGCATTTTTGTAATATATAGGCTTTTTAAAATTAACACATTAAATGACAAAAGTCAGCAAAGTGTCTCATAACTGCAATATTTCCAAATTAGCAATAGGTTCAAGTCATATTTCAATGTTTTGGCAATAACTGAAATAGGATATAAAAACATGATTTTATTTGGTTACAAAGTTGCAAGTACTACTAATATTGGAACAAATGTTACTGAGTTCGTTGCCTATTTCATAATTGAATGGAATGTTGAATTTCAGTTAGAAGCAAGTGAAAATAAAGTTTTTTTTTTTTTTTTTTTTTTTTTTCTGGTTCACCAAGTTCTCAGATCTTTAATTCTATTTGTGGATCTCAGGATAAGAACCCTTGGGCATTAGGATCTTTAGGTTCTTTTCTCAGTTTCAAATGTAATGATTTGTCCATGATCCTTCAATTGTTTACATATTCACATTGCCCAGGACCACATCTATAAAGTTCTAAACTAAAAATGTTATAGCAAAATTTTGTCAAATTACCTCCAGCTAATCAAATAACACAGTTCTCCTCACTACCATTAGTTAGAAATTAAAGTTTAATTTTTCACTGGTTCTGATGAAAATTTCTTAAAACAAACAAAAAGGTGACCTACTATCTAAGAGTGCCTATGTTAGTCAGAGTTCCCCAAAGAAACAGAATCAATAGGATATATCTTGCTATAGGCTAAATGTTTGTGTCCCCTCAAAATTCACATGTTGAAGACAAAATCCCCAATGTTGATGTTATTTGTAGGTGGGGCCTTTGGAAAGTACATAGGTCATGAGGATGGAGCCCTAGTGAATGAAATTAATGCCCTTATAAAAAGAGAGGTAGATACAAGATCTCTCTCTCTCTTTCTGCTCCTCTTCATGTAAGGATACCAAGGGAAAACTGGCATCTGCAAACCAGGAAGAAGGCCTTCTCTAGAACTTACCCTGATGGCACCCTGATGAACTTCCCAGACTCCACAGCCATTAAAAATACATTTCTGTTGTTTAAGCCACCTGTTACGGCATTCTGTTATAGCAGCCCAGACCAACTAATACACACACACACACACACACACACTTTATATATAAATACATTAATAACATATAATTATACAATAATATATAACTATATGAATTTGTGTGTGTGTGTGTGTATTTGTAAATATAAGGAGATTTATTATAAGGATTTGTCTCATGTGGTTATGGTGGCTGACAAGCCCAGAGATCTGCGGTTGGAAAGATATAGAAATAAGAGGGACAGTAGTGTAGTGCTAGTCTGAACTTGAAGGTCTGAGCACCAGGAAAGCTATTAAGTTTCAGTCCAAAAGCCAACAGGCTTGAGACCCTTAAAAAGCTTGTTTTTGAGGGGTTCAGAACCAAAGAAAGGAAAAGACGAATGTTCTAGTTCAAGGCAGTCAGACAGAAGGAGTTCTCCCATTCCCCTTTCTTGTGGGAAGGTCAGCCTTTTTGTTCCATTCAGGTCTTCAGCTGATGAGATGAAGGGCGTCCACATTGAGTAGGGCAATCTACTTTACTCAGACTGTCAATTCAATGTTAATTTAATCTAATAACACTCTCATAGACACACTCAGAATGATGTTTGACCAAATATCTGGGCATCCCATGGCCCAGCCAAGTTGACACTTAAAATTAACCATCACACAGCCCTATAGCAAGAAATCATTTTTTTAACATCATTCGTGTCATTGTAATAATTGGTACTTTACTATACTGCAAAAACCAGGAAAACCAGTGAGATAAATTATTTCTACAAAATTGAACTTACAAGACTATAACTGAAATGAAAAGAAAGTGACTTAATTTTGGCCAGGTGAGGTGGTTCACACCTGTAATCCCAGCACTTTGGGAGGCTGAGGCGGGCGGATCATGAGGTCAGGAGATTGAGACCATCCTGGCTAACACGGTGAAACCCCATCTCTAACAAAAATACAAAAATTTAGCCGGGCATGGTGGTGGGCGCCTGTAGTCCCAGCTACTCGGGAGTCCGAGGCAGGAGAATGGCGTGAACCCAGGGGGCAGAGCTTGCAGTGAGCCGATATCGTGCCACTGCACTCCAGCCTGGGTGACATAGTGAGACTCCATCTCAAAAAAAAAAAAAAAAAAAAAAAAGAAAGTGACTTAATTTTATTATGGTGTATTGAATATGGTATTTTTATTTTGAATGTTATACTTTTCTTGCTGTTTAAGTAAATAATCAACTTAGATTTCCTATGCATGTAGAGTAAATGCTTATGTATGTAGGAGAAAGCAGAATGTGGGGAAATAAAACATTTGAATTATTAAACAGATTTTAAAAATACTTTTAGAAACTTGTCAATTGTCTTGGCATCGCTATTTAACTAATGCAAATATTGACTTAATTTTTTTTATCTTACTTACATGATCATTTACTATAAAGTTTTGCCTTTCAGCTTAAAACTGTACTTGCAAAGAGCATACAGATGTAGGACTGAGGTAGTGATTTCATTTCAGGTCTTCTATGGACTTGTGGGTGGAAAATTAAGCTAGTGACATAATCATGGTCCTTGCCTGAACTTGCTCATGTTATGAACTGGAATAAAAATGCTTGTTATCAAACATTAAATATGAGGCATTTTGAACTCCTTGGATGAAATTCTTAATATGAATTTACTCAGCCTTGTAAATAAATTTTAAAAATTAATTGACCTGCACAAATTTGCTGCCAACCTCCCCTCTTCCATGGTTCTTAACTTCTAGTAAAACGAAGAAAATTAACATTTCTTCCTACTAGTCTCTCAAATATTGATGCTTATGAGGGTTGAGTAAATCAATGTCTATTATCTCACATGGATCTATTATAATCCTCTGAAGTGCCGTGAGGAAAAACAATTCACATTAGGATTGAATATAGATTTACGATCACTTCAGGTCTGTGAATTTGGCCTCAAATTCATTACCTTAAAGTAATGAATAATGAAGATTTAGAAAATAGTGTTTCTATGCCAGGAATGTTATTCTCTTAAGGGAAATCCCTAGATAAAATGACCTTGGGGGGAAAAAAAAAAACCTCAAATCTGCAAATTGGGTTCCTAGCTTTTGGGTTATTTGGGCAAATTGGGTTATCTAACTTTTTAACTGTGAAGCTAGTTAGAAACAAAAGCATGAAAGGACAAAATGAACACAGGTTTGAAGGTAACATGCTTCTTCCCCTCATCACTGGTTAAATTAGTGAGAGTGGGAAGTAAAGAATGAGGTAGACAAAGAAAGAGGGAGGAGGAGAAAAGGTTGTGTGTGGAGTGGGGATGGGGTGGGGGAATGGTGAATTAAGTCCTCTGCAAGGCCATCAGAGAAACTCTGGGTTCAGTAGGTGAGAAACAAGCTCCAGGAGAATTCCTCAGGAAACTGTGTTGTCCCTGAAGCCTCCATCTTGGTTTGGCTTTCTTGAAGCACTTTCCCTCCCTTTGGGCTTGATTATGACGTGAGGAGCCTCAAAAGTTAAGTGCTCCCAGCTGTCCGTCACTCAACCCTCTTTTTCTGTATGCTATCTCCTCTCCATAAGTTAGTCCACATGTAGCATCAGAGATGTAGTTTAATAGATCTTAACCCTCAAAATAAAATTGTAAGATATTTCTAGATAATGCTCACTCTGTTGCCATCTTAGTTGGTTTACCAAAAAAAAAAAAAAAAAAAGTTTTTATATGGCAGAGGCAGGAATATAAACCTTTAGGGAAAAGATTAGACTTTTAAATAAATAGGCAAGGCAAAGCAAACTATAGTAGGAAGAATGCAGAGGTGTTTGGGGGAGTGTAATCTTGAAAGCTGAATGCTGCCCTTTTGATTTGCCTGAACAATACAAAACATGTAAATAATTATGTACTTAAAAGAAACCATGGAAATGGAATGCAATGAAAACATTGAAGCTAAATGATAGTAGCTATAGCAAGAACAGAGAGACTGGAAGAACTCATAGTGGCTTCAGAAATAGGCTGAGGCTAAACCAGAAATGTGCTCTATGTAACTGTTAGAGCAAACAAATGTTGCAAGTAGCTGGGCCCAGTAGTCCCAGCTATTCATGAGTTGGGAGGATCCCGTAAACCCAGAAGGTCAATCTCAGCCTGGACAACATTTGGCAACATAGTGAGACTTCATCTTGGAAAAAAAAAAAAATTGCAAGGATTGATTGGAATGGGGTCATTTGTGCAATCTTAGAAACATGCATATGTAAGAAACTAACACCTTTTGTCAGAGGGTAGCTATTATATAACTGTTTATATAACTAATGATGACAATGAAAATATCAAATATTAAACCTAAATACAATTTTTATTTTTTAAAAAAATGATTTTTAATAGGCACATATTGTAGAATTTAACATTGTTAATTTTTGACCATGACATTTTTCTGTTGAGAAAAAGGTTTCGATCTAAGGAGCATGGCTGAGCATGGGTGGATGTTAAGAGTTAATGTACGTAAAATGAAATTAAAGCCAAACCTATATGTTCATTTATGTTGAGTAGGAGGCTTTTGCTGTCTTGAAAAGACATACGTGTTACTTCATTAAAGAGAAAGTAGGTCATTTAAAAATGATTTTTACTTTCATTAGTCAGGCATCTGGAGAAAGTAAAGACCAGATCTTATCATATCCTCATTAATGACATAAAATGGTGCAATAATCTCGGTTTCACAAATTCAAATGCCTCTGGCCCTATTCAGTAAATCTGAATGAGTACAGCAGGCTGAATGTGAGACACTAGTGACGGATGTTAATAAATGTCTTGCCTGCCCTAGGCATTCAAATTCAACTTAAAAACAAACAACAACGACAAAAACCAAGCTAAACAAATACCTCCAGAGGTGCTCGGGATTTATAACATGATATAAAATAGTTTGTTTTTCATGTTCTAGTGCTTAAGACTAGCTCTTCTTCGAGACTATTCAAGACCCTCCCTAAACTGTCCCAGCTTAATATAAAACCCCCAGGAGTCTTAAGCCAGAGGAATGTGTCAGAAAGTGAAAAAAGATTACCCCCACCTTTAGAAAAATTCAGCTTTGAAAAGAAGCAAATTGGTGGTGGAGGGTGGGGGTCACCATAAAAAGGATTAAGTTGCTACTGATTAGACTGTATGGGAAAAACATTCTTTTTCTATTTCCAAAGTGGTTAATCAGCCAAGATAGCTGTAAACACATTAAACAGAAACACTGCCTTGTCTGTAAACTGAAACGCTGACTTGCTTGCAAAGGTTCATACTGGCTTTCCATTTTAATTGATATTTAACTTTGCTGCAAAGATCTTTCCATGAGGTCTTCAAAGAAACTAGATAGTTATTGAAACATTATTATATGTTTATAGCATCCAGCACTGTGGTTGAAAAAAGTTGGAATAACTTATTTTCTTAATATTACACCACATATTTTCAAGTCTTTTGATATATATTAGCAAAAGACAAGGTGATCTGAAAAGGAAAAGTGGGGAGCTTTATTTTCTATTAAAAACAACAGTCTGTAGACTAGGGAGGCACAGCTTTTAGTATAAGTGAAAGCGCATTTTCTGAAGAACAAAGGGAGGGTCTAGCTTAAATAGGGAAAACTCCCCCCTCAGTTCTCAATCAGGCCTGTTTATGCAAATGAAGGATTCAAACTTGTTTAGTTCTGATTGGTCAAAATAGTAGAGTACTGATTGGGTGTTTTCTATGCCCCCAGAACTCTCTGCCAAACTTTTGATTGGTTGTTTTCTATGCCCCAAACGAGAACTCTGTGTCAAACTTTTCTTTCAAAGGGCTGGTGAGGGGCGGTTTCCAGCTCCAGTTTCTCTTGTGTCTGGTTCTGGCTCAGGATGCAAAGCAAATGTTTGTGGAGCTGCTTTTTCCAAGAATGGAAAAAGCTTTTTCTCACTCTAGCAAGTCCACTTGCTTCTGTTTTTAAATTTCATCGTCCCTGTTAACCACAGGGACATCTATCTCCCCTGTAAAGCTTGGGTCTGATTTTACAGTTTTATTTTATATAGATTACATTTAAAAGTATTTTTGAAATTATGTCATGCCAGAGAAGCATGAGAGGTTGAAAAGTTGCTGTCTTGATTCAAAGGCAAACATGGATTGAGTACATACTTTATGCGCTTGTTATGACACTTGATGTTCTTATACTTATTGCCTCATTTTCTCACAACTGTCCAGGAGATTGGTATTCTTCTGCGTTTCATAGTTGATGCCACTGCATCTCAGAAATGTTCTAGATTTTTGAGAAATTTATTAAAGAAGACATTTTAATGAATATTAATTATAAAACCCTTTAGTTTGTTTTATTTTTGTAAAGCTACTGTCATTTGCTTTGC
Organism: Nomascus leucogenys; assembly: GCF_006542625.1. Classification (NCBI taxonomy): domain Eukaryota; kingdom Metazoa; phylum Chordata; class Mammalia; order Primates; family Hylobatidae; genus Nomascus; species Nomascus leucogenys. Next base: position 96,750,304 of record NC_044391.1, read on the forward strand.
ATGCCAGACAACTCTTAGTTTAAGAAATAATAGCCTATATCATCTTATATTCCCCAGAGCTTGAACTTAGCTGTGTGGTTCACTATGGCCCACTGTAGTTGTTGATATATAATTTTAAAACATCTAGGAATATGCTTTCAGGAAGAAATCAAGAAAGTTTCTTCTCTAGTTTTTCATTTTTATTTTTATTTATTTATTTGTTATTTATTGAGATGGAGCCTTGCTCTTGTTGCCCAGACTGGAGTGCAATGGTACACTCTTGGCTCACTGCAACCTCTGCCTCCTGGGTTCAAACAAGTCTCCTGCTTCATTCTCCTGAATAGCTGGAATTACAGGTGCCTGCCACCACGCCCGGCTAATTTTTCTATTTTTAGTAGGGACGAGGTTTCACCATGTTGGCCAGGCTGGTCTCAAACTGCTGACCTCAGGTGACCCGCCTTTCTCACCCTCCCAAAGTGCTGGGATTATAGGAGTGAGCCACCACGCCCGGCCTCTTCTCTAGTTTTTAATAAACATTTTAAGAAGAACAGAATTATACCCTACAAAGCATTCTTTAAGTTTATAGGAAAACTTAATAAAAAAACAAAATGCTACAGCTTTTTAGAGACTCAACATTCTTTTAAATATTGTCAGAGTCATCAGAGTTCAAATTAAACTTATGATAAAAAATGCTTTTGAAGCAACAACAGCAAACAAAGCTTGAATTCTTCCCAATGCTAGTTATGCTTCAGTGAGCATCAGAATCAAGAGCAGAGTTACAATGCAGATTCCTGGGCTCTACCACCCATTAGGTAGGACAGTGCGGAGCCTAAGCATTTGCATTTTTAACAATCTCCAGGGTGACATTGATGCTGCTGGTCCGTGGACCATGTTTTGAGTAGTACTGATTTAGGGATGACCTGGGAAGCATAGTATGTGTTAACAATTTAAATTATGTTTTTCAGAAAAATAATTTCAACTGTACCAGAAGAGCTCAGTGCCCAGAAACCAATATCAGTTCTATACAGATACAAGGTGATGCTGATTATTTCATCAACCATCTTGGAGTTCCCATCGTGCAGTTTGCTTATGAGGACATCAAAACATTAGAGGTGATTGTTCCTAAAAAATGCAAAACACACACACAATATAGCAGACCTGCAGAATTTGATTTTATCCTGGCTATTCAATTTTCATATCAAATAGGTCACTATAGAAAAGCGGCTTCATTTAGAGAGTTATTCTTGCTTTTCAAAGGCTTTGTAATAGTATTTGAAAACATCAGCTCCTTTCAGTAGTGTTGAATTCAATTTAAAAAGATTTATACTGTCACTCACATTTTCACAGGGTGCTCTGCAACAAGAAATTTGCAGTAGTTGGATTAACATCAAAACATAATTGTAATCTTCAGTATTCACAGAAACAGATGACATGTGCAATAGATTCTCCTCTCCTTGCCCAAAGGAAAATGCACTTCATGTTCTGTATGTTAATGTGAGCCTTGTGGATTAGCTACCCAAAGTTTGGCAATAGTTTGCCTGCTTAAAAAAGATAGTACTTTTTTGTGAAGATGGAAGCCTTTTTTTTCCAAAGAATATCACAAAAGCATGATTCACCTTAATTAAGTCTCTGTTCATCCATCTTTTGGACTTCAATCCTTCTAATCTTTCTCAGAATTATGTCTCAGGAAACTGTCTGTCTGTGGATCTAAACCTGTTGGGACATTTTACCTTCATTTGCAAATTATTTATGCATTATTTAGAGCTATTTGAAAGCCTCTAGAATGGCTTGCTTGAGGTGATTATTACATTAACAAAATAATGGCTGGAAAGTACGGTAAAATCTGCCTTGCTCTTCAAATATAAATGTTCCTCAGAAGGGGTGCTTAAGTTATGTTTGTATAGGCTCAACTTCAGATATGCAATATCTTAATTTTTAGTAGCGTTGAGTAATATTTGGCTTTATGTTTCTCTGCAACCACACAAAATATTTTAATTCTTATTTATTATGCGCCTAATTCATCTTGGTTTAGTTTTAAGCCAATAATTTAGAGAGAATAGTATAGCCTTGGGAATGAGAGGGAAGCCCTGACTCTGACACTTACTCGACAAATTATTTAACATCTTTCAAAATGATTTTACAAATGAAGTACTTTGGTATATTTAGGGAATCTATAGAGCTGTGGTGAGGATTAAATGAGACTATGCATGTAGAGGGTTTCGCTAACCTTGAGCAGATAATAAGTCCCCATTATTGCAGTTATTATTGTCTGATTGTAAGTACAACATATTAATGGGATAATTTCTAAACGTTTTAGATACGAACACATCAGTAGAAGGGAGGAGTTTGTTAATTGTTGAGGAAAACACGTTTATCAGGCTGAAGAGGTGGAATTTGATGAGGATCAGCTGGAGGATCTGAGGTGTTAATAGGGAGAAGATTTTGAAACAGGGACCAGTAAAATTCTAAGAAGAACTGTAGTATCCTAAGGCTAAAGTCTACCTAACAGAACTGGCTTAGTCCGAAGGATCCAATCATTTTCAAATTATACCCAGAATATCTAACTCCCACCATCAAAATCATTTGTATTATTTATCTCCAAAAAAGTAATTAAAATGGAGTCCCCTATGCTTTATAAGAAATGACTTTGTTGATATTGCTTTAGTGGAAGAATTTTTAAAATGGATTTGTCCCTTACAAAATGTGAATGCTTGAGATGAAATAATTTTTTTTGAACTCTCTGAGGAACAGAGTAACCTTTGCTTTCTGTGTTAACCTATAAGAGATATTGGTATACAGCTATTAAGAGGAATTTTAAATATTAAAAAAAGGCTTTATCCATGATGTAAAAAATATTTATCCTATGTCAATTAGTAAAGCAGGTAAGGAAATTAGAGCTTTTTTATGAAGTCGCAGTTACAAATATATACGGAAAATAGATTGGTGGATTTGGAATTAGGAGACCTGAAATTTTAAATCGCTTCATGTTAATGGTCCAGTTACGTTGGTTTCTGGGCTTCTGCTTTTTTAAAAAAATCCGTATCTTATTAAAAACAAAATAAGGATAGGTGCAACGGTTCATGCCTGTAGTCCCAGCACTTTAGGCAGCCGAGACGGGCAGATTGCTTGAGCCCAGGAGTTTGATACCTGGGCAACACGGTGAAATCTTATTTCTACAAAATAATACAAAGATTAGCTGGCCATGTTCGCAGGTGCCTACAGTCCCAGCTACTGGGGGTGGTGGGGAGGGCTGTGATGGGAGGATCGCTGGAGCCCTGGACGCGGAGGTTGCCGTGAGCCAAGATCACACCACTGCACTCCAGCCTGTGTGACAGAATGAGACACTATCTCAAAACAACAACAACAACAAAAGAAGCCCATAATGTGTACCACTTATTGCTTATTTACCACTTATTGAGTACTTGCCATACTAAGTATTTTATACCCCTTATATCATTTATTATTTAAAACATCACTATAGATTAGCTTTCATTATTAACTCCGTTCATGCTGAGATTGAAATGGAATTTAAAGTCTAGTAGCTTATCCAAGGTCATAAAGATAATAAATGGCCAAGACAGATGTTGATCTAAGATATGTTTGACAGTAAGCGTATGTTCTCAACTATCATACTAAAGATTGCAAATTGGAAGCCCAAGGGCAAGAGATAGTCTATCAATATATTTTGTTTGACCTATACGTTACTGAAAAATTGAATTTCTGGAAATATTGTGTACTTTTTCTCCATGGAGACAATCAACTAAATGGGCACTGCTCACTAGCCTGCCATGTTGTTTGTCCAAGAGTGCAGTTAAGGAGAATATTTTCTTCAACACCTGTTGCTATCAAAGATTAGGAGATGAATACTCAACTAAGGGTCAAATGTTCCACCAGACTTGTGTCACTTATAGTATCTGTGTGGCCCCTGCAGGGACTGAGCTCATTATCTCTGCACTCACTTTAGTGAAAGAGTTAAAGTGAATAATTTTATAGCTGCTTCCACTTTCAAAGGGTATTTTCTAAGAGAGTTAATTTTATTATTATATCCATGGCTTTGAAGAAATTACCTATTTGACACTTAGCTGGGTGATTGTAATGCAAACCTTAGAATTACTATCTATCTATCTATCTATCTATCTATCTATCTATCTATCTATTGTCCAGTAAGATTGATCATGGATCTATTATATGCAATTTCAACAACTGAATCATGATAATAGGTGAAAAATTGAACTGTAGGAAAATAAACTAGTGCAATAGAGGCCAATTTTTATGGCCATGTCAATAAAACATGACATTTTGTAATATCTATCCCCAATATTTCAAGCTATTCCACATTCCCACCAGTGGCTTTTACCTGTAGTTTCTCTGGATGCAAATATATTGCATAAAATTGCTTAAAACACCTTTGATCTTTAGCTTTTCTTGGCATCTATACTCTAATTTTCCAATAATTAACTTTTACAAATGCATCGCAATCTATGGATTTGCCAAATGTTAGAATGATTCCTTCTCGTAAAATAGTGCCCTGTTAATTGAAACATCTCCAGTTGTAAGCTTCATTTAAATAAGGTTTTAGATTTATAAACACCATTGCACCTGTTGGGAGAAGCATTCTGTACAGATTAAATACAATGCAGAGATTGTCAAGAAGGAAAAGACAGATGCTTTCTGATTAAGAGTGCAATATTTATGACAGTCTGGTGGTCCAATGCAATTTCCTCTGTCACTTAACAGCTGTTTTACATTTTTGTTTCAGATCAGTATATTTATTCTCTACAGGGCATGCCAGAGGGTCTATCTTTCTTAGTATATCAAAAGATCAATCCATGCCCTAGCAAGCTTCATATCATAAATTGAAGCTCTGATTCCTCACTCTGTTTAACCTTACATTTTTTGCTGTTCTGCTTGAAATATTCTATTTTAAACCCAATTTACCTCTATAATAGAGCATTTAACATTTAAATAATAATGAGATAAAAGAGTATTATAGCTTTTATATAGCAGGAGTCATGGCATAATTGTTTCAATATCATTTAATAACCCAGAGACAGAAATTCAAGTAGCCTAGGTATTTTGAAACTCTTACTAAATTTTTTTAAAGCTAGATAACTTTGATACCAATTCTAATTTTTAAAGCAATATACAGCAGTATGTAATTATGCCTCTGTGTGTGTGTGTGTATGTGTGTGTCTGTGTGTGTGTGTGTGTGTGAATTTTAACATTGAGGTAATTCTATGAGATAAAAGTAATAAAAGTAGTTCATTTGTGCAAATATAATACAGATACAGTTTGACAATACACATATACACATGTTGGAACAGTGTAACTCATAGTTTACCTGCTGATTTTTCATGTTTTATTCTAAGTAGAAGAATTTGTTACTTTCACTACATTTCAGTCTTTCATTACATTTTCTATTTGGAACTGAGTCATAATCGATGTTAGGTTAACAGAAATAGTTCCAAAGTCCATTAAAAGTTCTTGATTTAAGGAAACAAAATGGTTACATTTAACTGTGTATACGTTCTACTGATGTTTTGCAGTATCTGATGAAATCTGTTTCATGTGGGTAACTATAAAACTTATATATAAGTCACTTAAGAATGAAATTTTACCTTTTCTACTTCAAAGTGTGCCAATTGTAAACAAGATGAAAAGGGGTTCGTTGGTGTTCTCTCTAGATCATTATCTTTCTTTGTAACTTATTTTTTAAAAAATTTCTTACAATATGATATTTAGACATATGCTATTATTATTTTCAGATCAGACTTGCGTCATTTAGTGCTGGGGTTCTCACACATTTTGGTCTAAAAATCCATTTACCCTCAAAAGTACCAAAGATTCCTGAAAACAGAGTTTTGATTATGTGGTAATATCTACATGGTAGAAACTAGAAGTGAGAAAAATACATAATATTTATTTTAAAATTATTTCATAATATCAATAACTAAATTAGTATTACATTATTATAATTATTAGTAATATAAATAAATCTAATACAAACTAATGAAAATAACTTATTTTGTTTAAAAATATTAACCAAGACAAAAATATAAATGAGAAGAGTAATGCTATCTTACTGTTTCAAAAATCTCTTTAAAAAAGGCTGAATAGGCCAGGCGCGGTGGCTCATGCCTGTAATCCCTGCCCTTTGTGAGGCCGAGGCAGGCGGATCACCCAAGGTCAGGCGATCGAGACCAACCTGAAGAACATGGTGAAACCCCATCTCTACTAAAAATAGAAAAATTAGCTGGGCGTGGTGGCGAGTGCCTGTAATCCCAGCTACTCAGGAGGCTGAGACAGAAGAATCACTTGAACCCTGTAGGCAGAGGTTGCAGTGAGCCGAGATGGCGCCACTGCACTCCAGCCTGGGGGACAGAGTGAGACTCTGTCTCTAAATAAATAAATAAGTAAATAAATAAAGCCTGAATACAAGACAACTGGATTTTCACACCAGTTCCTGCATTGTCTTTTGTAATATGTTGTTTTATCGTAAAAGTATGAAGAAAAATCTGCTCCAATATTTTATTCATATAATGACAAGTATTTTTCTTTGGAGCTACATTGAAACTTAATGAGTATTAGTTTCCTAAAGGTTAATATCGATGTGGAATCTGAATCCATCTTAATAAACTTTTTGTACTCCACACACACTTGTGAATGTAGAGTGAAAATGAGAGTGAAAAAGGCATATAATGTTACTAGCATTATAAAAATAGTTTTGATCTCCTGACCCTTGAAGGTCTCTGGCCCACACTTAGAGGAATGCTTATTTGAGGAAATGGACTTGGTTAGACCAGTCTACTTTATTTTTTGTAATGTCTGAGAAGGCATTCAACTACATCTTATTCAAAGATTTGAGCTGTGATTCTGTATAAAACTGTGTATCTTTTCTGGGCATCTTTGAGTATTGCTATCCCATTCACCTGACAAACAGCATGAAGTAGAGAATAAAACCCTCTCATAAACTGTGGCTCTACGAAGAATTCTGCTTCTTAAAGGCATTTCTTTAGAAGAGAAGGTTAAACCCCAATCAACAAATCAACAGTTATAGAGCAGACTTGAAAACCTTGATTATACAGTGTATGAAATGCCTGTCACAAAGGAAGTGCTGTTAAAATTACTGTATGCTTCCAAGAGTCTGAGGAATACGCACAAGTAGTTGAAATATGAGACAAATACTAAACAACAAAAAAAAGAAGAATGGAGAATGGAGATACACTTAAAACACAAATGGATAATTTAAAAGATCATACTTCAAATTGCCTAGTATTTTGAAACGGCTGCAAGGAGGACAGCTTTCCCTTAGCAGTTGTCCTTGATTAGAAATCTAAATAAGAATATGTATTCCAAATGACGACATCACTGGATCAGAATATATAGCATACACACTATATTTTAATTCTAATTTTGTTTTCAGTGATTATCTTGTGGTCATCTTTGTTGTGATGGAAGGAGTTTTCTAATAAAGGCTTTTAAAAAATAATTTCAATAATACTACTTGCAGGTGGGTTAATGATAAACCATGTTATAAAATTGACAACAGTCAAGTTAAGAATATAGGGCAACTTTAACATATTTTATTAACTGTTAACACATATTTGTTATTTAGCCAGCAGTTATTAAGCACTTGCTGTGATCCAGGCACTATGTTAGAAATACAAAGATGAATAAAACATGCCTTTCTTTCTCTCAAAGTGGTCACAGTCTAGATTCAAACTCAGTCATATAAACAATTAAATAAAGTAAGTATAATAGAAGTTCTCATCATTGACTTCCATTTAACCAACACGCAGAACTAATTGACAATTTCCACTCCTTTAAAACGTAATGGCCAATGATCAAAGATTTCTGAAGCTCGTCACAGTAAGACCCTTTCTGGAGTTTTGCACACTTGTATTCTCTCAGGTTCAGTGATATGCTTGCCTGGAGTCAACTACATTCTCAAATCTATACAGATGCTACTCAACTTACAATGGGGTTACTGCCCAATAAGCCCACCATATGTTGACAATTTCATGTCTAAAATGCATTTAATACACCTAACCTACCAAACATGTTACCTTAGCCTAGCCTATACTCCGAACTCTTTCGGTACAGCAGTCAATAAATTACATGATATATTCAACAGCTTATTATAAAATAGACTTTGTGATACATTATTGAGCCCAGCATCAAGAGAGTATCGTGTTGCATATCGCTAGCCCATAAAAAAGACCAAAATTCAAAATTTGAAGTATAGTTCCTACTGAATGTTTATCACTTTCACGCCATCATAAAGTGGAAAAATTGTGAAGTCAAACCATCATAAGTTGGAGACTGTCTGTATATGCCCTCTGCAAATGCAATTGTTTCTCATGATTAGACAATTTAATTGTTACATAAGCTTGTGAATCATGAACATGAAAGAAAAGCTTCTAAGAAACCTATATTTATGACAGTCTGAAAGGATGAGCTGCAAATAAAAAATCTGATGTGTGGGGAACCAGGCAACTATCAAATACTGGAGGAAATTGATAGTAATCTGGATGCATTCTGAAATCAGTTTACTTCATGAGTATTTTTAAAAGTTTTAAACAAAAGGCAGTAATGCAGATAATGTATAGGGCAAGAAAGAAATAATAGAATTTTATTCAGCAAGACAGTGTTCAGAGAAAAAGCCTTGGCTTTACTTCAAAATATTGGCCAATAAATGTGCACTCACAGGTTTTTAATTAAAATATAATGTTTTACTTAATTTGGTTTCTTTTAAAAAAAACTGATTATTTATATGAACTAGCTTCTAATTAATTAACCTGTCAACCAGTAGGACAAATCATATTTGCCAAGAGGACTTCAAATGTACAGTGAAATGATAAAGGCAAGGTAGAGCAAGGAAAATTATATTTAACAGACACTCATATAATGTTTGTGTCAGGCATTGTTCTGTTCTAAGTCTTTTATACATGTTAACTCACTTAATTATTGTAGTTACAAAGTTGTAACTAGCAACAATGAGGAAGGTACTATTGTTACTACTATTTTTTTTTTTTTCTGTGATGAAGTCTGGCTCTGTCACCCAGGCTAGAGTGCATCAGTGCTATCTCAGCTCACTGCAACCTCTACCTCCCAGGTTCAAGCGATTCTCCTGCCTCAGCCTCCTGAGTAGCTGGGATTACTGGCATGCACCACCATGCCCAGCTAATTTTTCTATTTTTAGTAGAGATGGGGTATCACCGTGTTGCTCAGGCTGGTCTCGAACTCCTGACCTCAGGTCATCCACCCACCTTGTCCTCCCAAAGTGCTGGGATTACAGGTGTGAGCTACCAAGCCCACCCTAGTGTTATCACTTTTATTAAAGGTGAGGAAACTGAGCACAAAGCAGTTAAGAAAACTGGCCAAGGTCACCCATCTATTCAATGATAGAAGCAAGATTCCAACCTAACATTGTATCACCAGCTTTCTGGACTCTTTTCTCTACTTTTATGCTGTTTCTTAAGGTTTTCTAGATAAAATGATGTACAGTCATGTGTCTCTAATGATGGAAATATGTTCTGAGAAATGTCATTCAGTGATTTTGTTGTGTAAACATCATGGAGTGTGCTTATACAAAACCAGATGGTATAGCCTCCTAGACACCTAGGCTATATGGCATAGCCTATTCATCCTAGGCCGCAAACCTGCACAGCATCATACTGTAGACTGTACTGAATACTATAGGCAATTATAATACAATGGTATTTGTGAATCTAAACATATAAAAAGTGCAGTAAAGTACAATATAAAAGTTAAAAAGCGGTACACATGTATAGGGCACTTATTATGAATGGAGCTTTCAGGACTGGAAGTTTCTCTGGGTGAATGAGTAAGTGGTGAGTGAATGTGAAGGCCTAGGACATTTCTGTGCACTATTGAAGACTTAATAAACACTATACACATAGGCTACACTAAATTTACTTTAAAAATCTTTCTTTAGTAATAAATAACCTTAGTTTACTGTAACTTTTTTACTTTGTAAACTTTTTTTTTAAATTTTTGACCCTTTTGTAATAACATTTAGCTTAAAACCCAACACATTATACAGCTGTAGAAAAATATTTTCTTGTTTGCTATCCTTATTCTATAAGCTTTTTTCTACTTTTGTAAATTATTTATTTATTTACTTTTAAAACTTTTTTGTTAAAAACTAAGACACAAACGTACATGCTAACCTAGGCCTCCACAGCATCAAGATCTTCAAGACCTCACTAGGCAACAGGAACTTTTCAGTACCATTGTGCCCTTATGGGACTACCATAGCACATGCCATCCATCATTGACCAACATGTTATGCAGGACATGACTGGATTTCTAAAACACCTTTTATCTTCCACTAGATTCATGGTGCAGTATAATGCAACGGTGCTTAATTCTTATTTTTCTAGTTTTCTATACAAAGGTCCTAAATGTTTTAGCTTTGGCCATTCTCAACATTAAGCAACAGCTATAAATGGGTAATATTTCTTAGCTGAATTGAAAATAAACTGATAATTTATAAATACTGACAAGAACTAATGTTAATGTTTCCTTATAGTAGTTTGTTTATTGTTTTACAAAACAGAGCCTATAACTAGATTCTATGCATCCAAAAGTTTACATTTCCAAAAAATATAAGTGGAATGAATTAAGGGCATTATAGGAAAAATATGATAAAATCAACCTACTCTAAACACGAGTATTTGGTTTCCTAAATTAAAAAAAAAATAAAGATATGATGATGGTTTTTCTTATCTCTTCATTCCTTGGTAATTGTCCATGTAATGTAAAGGCTAGTTGCTTTTATGTTGCATTTGTTCTATCCCTTGTTTCCTAATTTTATTTCCAAGTTGATTTTGGAATATGAGGAGATGAACAAGTTCTTGTCTTCTAATTTCTATGACAATGCCACATTTCTTTGAGTAGAATATTTTTAGATTTAAAAATATTTTGGAAAGTAATTTAGATGATTTTTTAAAAATTTAAGATTAAAATGTTAAGAACAGTTTTGATACCCATATGCTCTAACAATAAACTCCAGTAGGAAATGAGTCATCTGGAGCTCAAATAGCTGTGGATGATGACTATGGCCATGAATGAATATCAGCGCCCTATTCTTCAATCTCCACAACTTAATCTTATTTTATTTACATCTGGAATGGCAGGTTTCTATGCCTATTTCACAGCTTGCATACACAGAAACTTACCTTGTTTTTATTTTTTAAATAAGCAAATGTTTCTGTACAGACTACAAAGAAAGACACTGTAGCCTTGAAGTCTCATAAATGTTAAAAAATATAAAAAAAAATAGATTGAGGCCAAGGCTACTTGGCTTATAAAGATCACTATTGCTTCTTCATGAAAGTTTTGGCTTTTACATTAGTCTCAAGAGGGCCACAGTTGTCTTCAGTCTCCTTTCATGATGTTTCTGTTCCTGTGACTTTAAGTGAATGGAAATAATGCTGAACAGAACAAAGTATTTACCAGTATTTTGATTTCTACAGTCTCTTCTCAATAGCTTTAGCCTTGAAATTATTCTTGTCTAATATTCTGTTACAAGTGAAGAACATTTTAATTCTAAATAGTGCAATGTTTATGTAGTACTGAGAAGTGGACAAAAGTAAGAAAAAATAAACTCTACCTTTATGTACAAGGTCATTTTCAGTTTCCTAAACCAGTACTTTGTTGCTTTATTTTTATTCATGATGATTCTTATCAGAGCATTAGAAATTTTACATATACTACATGCTTACAAATAATTTCTAACTAATGCTCAGGTATATATAATTAATTGAACCATAATGCATATAAGAATTTTGGGTAAATGCTGCTGGGACCTATGCTTAGAAATAATAACATTGGATTACGATATTGCCCATGGCAAAACAATGGGGTTAAATTTAGGGTGCTTTGTCTCCCAGTACTAGCCAAACTGCCCAGGTTAGGAACACAAACCCCATTGACTATCACTGGTTTGAAGACTCCCAGCAGTTCAGGGGTGATTTTGAACAATCCAAGTGATTAAAGTAAGATCAGAGGCATCTTTGGTGAAAGGATGGTCCCAAGATTAGTGGGTCCACAGATATACATGGCCCTGACTCCCTCTGATGGACTAACAACAACACTTATTGATTCATTGATTTTTAGAGTAGTGTTGATCATGGATCCCAAATATTTTTATTTATTATTCTATAGTAAAAGGAAATAAAAGCTTAGACAGATTCATTCAACTGACTGAAAGTTTTTAATAAGAGTTAATTGCAGACTTAGTTCTCCCTATCCCCAGTGCTTCTAAACTCCTATATGTTTTATTCTTGCTCTTGCTTCTTTTTCACCCATGCAGTTCAAACTCATATTGTTAAAGGATCAACAGTATTTTCAGTTTTTTAGTCGATTCTGAAATTTAGTCTATTTCAGCTGATTAAACTTGATATTTTATATTTGCTCACAGGTGAAGCCGTAGCCTGGGCTTCTCCTGAATTTTCAGGTGAACATGAGGCAGTGGTAGCAATGAAGGCGTATATACCATATGGAAAAATACTAAATATTTAAATGTTATAAATTAAATTAAAACACTGTTAAATAAAATTTTATCTTCCTTCCTAATTTGAGAAAAACCTATTTAACATGATTGGGAAGGGTGGGTTAAAATTTAATGTTCTTAGACTCCCGAGAATCCCATGCCCTAATGTGGTAAAAGAGGAAGTACTGGTCCCCAAGCTCCTCATTACTGATTCTTGACCTATTTTTCCTTTGCTACCTATCTTGACTCCGTCTTGTACCATGAGAGACTTTGCATGTATGTGTGTGGACGCCCAGTTTGCATTTTTAAGCACAGTTCATAACCCACACAAATAGTTGCTCCTCATCTACTTCCTTGGCTTTGTGTTACACTGTGGAGGGACAGACGACAGACCAGATGTGATAGACCTGGAGATGACAGACCTGGGGAAGAGGACAACTCAATCACTGGAAGCTGATATGGGGCCATTTGGGCAGGGAATTCTGGGATTCTAGAACTCAGGGTAACTAGAACTTGATCAAAAGGGGAATTGTGGACTCTGTACACATCTATGTTGATTTAACTTTGAAAAACCTTGGGGTAAAAAAAAATGCCTAGACTGTACAACCCAAACTTTGAGTATGCCAAAAGACAATAAGTCCTGGTGTAGGAAAAGTATGTATATTCTTGAATAAACCTGATCCAATGCCTTAATCTTGTTACCTAAGATTGGTCCCTAAGAAATGTGGAGACCTGAGCCAATTATTATAGAGTCATTGGCAATCTCAATTGGGTTTTGGTCTAAACTGTGTTTTAAAAGGTATAGTTATTCAGTGGTTGTGACCTGAACCTGTGAGGTACTCAATACAGCAAACTATTCCCAGGATAAGGTTCAAAATAGGTTTCAAAATATAATATAGGGGTATAAAAAGAAGTAAGAAGTTATCCCAAAATGTAGAATCTTCAGTTAAAGAAACACAGTATCTAGGAGATATGTTTTTAAGAAAGAGCTCAATTTAGGAGACTTTCTTTCTTTTTTTTGTTTTTTTTTTTTTTTTTTGAGGTGGAGTCTTGCTCTGTGGCCCAGGCTGGAGTGCAGTGGCGCGATCTTGGCTCACTGCAAGCTCCACCTCCTGGGTTCACGCCATTCTCCTGCCTCAGCCTCCGGAGTAGCTGGGACTACAGGTGCCCGCCACCACACCTGACTAATTTTTTGTATTTTTAGTAGAGATGGTGTTTCACCGTGTTGGCCAGGATGGTCTCAATCTCCTGACCTCGTGATCTGCCCGCCTCAGCCTCCCCAAAGTGCTGGGATTATAGGCGTGAGCCACCATGCCTGGCCAGGAGACTTTCTAAGCAAAGAAATACATAATCAAACTTGATCAAACTACGGGGAAGCTAAAAATGTTAACTAATTGCCATCAACTCCAATTTAAAGATTATGGCCACATACTACTTTGAAAAGTTGGTAGAATGGTGTGTTTTATAACCCATAAATGGTGTGTGTATACATGCCAAAATATTTTAGGCAAAGAAACATGTTTAGATATTTTTTTGACAGAGAATCATTAGAATTTATGTGTTTCAATCTTAATGAGAAACACGTAAATTCTAAATTAAAACAGTAGAAAGAAAGGAGGGAGTGTTGGTTAAGAATTTAATCTGAATTTATTCAAGTTACTTTTATTCTACTGGTAGCCATAGTACTTTAGTTTATATCTTGCAGAGAGAACACTGCTGTGTAGCATAATATAAATAAAATATTATACCAGAAGCTAAATAGTCCTACTATTTGCTTGAAACATTGGTACTGGTAATTTTACATTCGTTAAGTAAATAGATGAATCAATGTGTGGATACAATTTTTTGTTACTATTTTGATCATAGCTACTAAGTGCTCACAAATATTAATTCTCTCCTTTCTATCCTTATTTTCTTCCTTCTTTCCTTCTCTCCTTTCGTTTCTTCCTTCCTTTCTTCTTTCCTCTCTTTCTTCTTTTTTAAATTTCTACCTTTAATTAAAATTTGATCATTGTATATATATAATTCCTATTTATCTATCTAAAATAATATTAATATAGCTTTTCATGTTATTTAAAAACATGTAAACAGACCATTACATAGTTGCATCATAATTGATATAACTATTAAATGCTGTTGGATATAAAGTTTGCCTGCATTGTTTTGTTATTATAAGAAACCTTTTGTTGAGCATTTTTAGAATTGATATTTGTTCGTCTCTCTACTTCTTCTAGGATAAATTTCTAAGAATAAAATTTGGACCAAAGTTTAAATATTTAAGCCCCTTGACAAAACTGAAAAAAAAAACAAACACAAAAACCTCCCTGAATGGTGGTACATTTAAAAACCTTTATGGCAGAGCATGAGAGTACTCTTTAAAGCTAGCTTGCCAAAAATACGCCTTTAAAAATATATATTTACCAATTCTTGGCCGGGTGTGGTGGCTCACGCCTGTAATCCCAACACTTTGGGAGGCCGAGGCAGGCGGATCATGAGGTCAGGAGATCGAGACCATCCTGGCTAACACGGTAGCAGTAGAGAAACACCATCTCTACTAAAAATACAAAAAATTAGCCAGGTGTGGTGGTGGGCGACTGTAATCCCAGCTACTCGGGAGGCTGAGGCAGGAGAATGGCATGAACCTGGGAGGCGGAGCTGGCAGTGAGCCAAGATCGCACCACTGCACTCCAGCCTAGGCAACAGAGCTAGACTCCGTCTAAAAAAAAAAAAAAAAATTATATATATCTATATACCAATTCTTTGTTTCAATTGATTTTTTTGTATATTAACATAATGTCCAATTGATTGACTTGTTGAATTTTTTTTTGAAAGAATAGTCAATATAGTGTCTGTATTTGGAAATAAATATAGTGACATATCAAGATATTTAAATCTTCTTCCAGATGTAAGAATAGAAATAATATGGTATAGAGGTTAATTTGAGGACTTATCACAAGACATTATAAATTTGTAATTAACTTAATAGTCAGTGCCAAGATGGCATTTATAAAGAAATCTATGTTCAAATTTAGCAGGGTATGAATCTATCTGCAGATCAACATACTCAAATTTTGGAGGCTGAACTTCGTTAAAGCATTTGAAGTGTTGAAGCTAGGAAATAGAAAATGCATGATGACCAGGTTGACAGGTGTCAGGGACTGGCTTATGAAAGTCCCACTATATTGTTTCAATCTACTACAAGGACATTGTATATAGAACCCCTTCAACAAGGTCATACAAGTTCCTAAAAGGGTGGGAGAGAGGATACAATGAAAATAATTGGAGTTAAAAGTGTGCATAAATCAGGGTTTAATGATTTAAGGGACATAATTTGAAAATTATAGCTATTTGCTTTCAGTACTGAACAAAGGTATGTGTGTGTCCTTAGGGATGAAGGGGGGTACGAATTATTAAGAGGCCCAGGGCATGATTAATGTTCCTGTCTAGTGGGCATGCCACCCCTTCAAAATAGCTTGTGCTGTTACTACACTATGATTAACCTGTAAGGCAACAGAAAAATAGACTCATACGGCATTGTACTCTATCATTCCCTGATTTTTTTTAGGAGGTGTCATAGGAAAAAATGACACTTCAACTTGTGTAGGTGGGTGGATGGGGTTAGTGT
This sequence comes from Nomascus leucogenys, assembly GCF_006542625.1. Taxonomy (NCBI): domain Eukaryota; kingdom Metazoa; phylum Chordata; class Mammalia; order Primates; family Hylobatidae; genus Nomascus; species Nomascus leucogenys. The sequence continues at coordinate 96,766,428 of NC_044391.1, forward strand.
GGAAGTGGAAGGTATAGAGTCCTGAATATAAATGCTATTTATGATGTCTCTATTTTGTCCGTTTTATTATTAATTTTTCTGTGTTTTCATACATAAAGCATTTTTTTCTCAATATGAAGAATGAAATTTAACTTAATTTAAATAGAAGATTTAACTCTGATGCTAAAAGAAATATCAGGCACATAGTCTTAGAAGTTTCCTAAAAACATTTGTTCAAGTAGTTCATACTTCTGAAAAATATTCCAGAGGGGAAAAAATGGAAAGGAACAAATGTGGTTTGTTAACAGAAAATAATTTTTTTTATTTCCTAAAAATGTTAATCATCATCCCAATTAGGTTTAATTGAGCACAAACTCTGCAGAACACGATGCTATGCATTAAGAACAGATAAAGCTAAGATATCATCCATGATGCTCAAGGGATTTATAATCTCTTTAGAGCATCCAGGCATGAGCATAAACAAACGACAATAAAAGTAAAGTGAAGTTCAGTGCCAAGTAATTTTTGTAGACACTAAGGGTATCTGAGCCATATCAAACCGAGTGACTCATTTAACATTTTAATTATTTTTATTTTTCTAGAAATATATATATGTATATATGCACATGCATGTGCGTGTGTGTGTATATATATATATGAAAATGTTTTATGTATATAACATTGTCATAGATTCTTGGGCAACATTATGCAATATGGATACACCCATCATAGGTGAAGTAAACCTCAAGAGTAATATAGTGGAAAAATAAAATCTGAGGCTGTAGCTATCAAATGATAAATCAGAGAGATAGTCATTTCAGCAGAGAGCAGGTCTTACAAGTCTGCAAACCACTGTACTTCTCTGGAGCTCAAAGTGACTGCACTATAAATGCTATTCTTTCATAGTAATGTTCAGGGTCAGTTTCTAAAATCATCCATTGATTGGCTACCCATAGAATTCATTTATAAAAGTTTCTGGGTATAATGGTATCTTTTTAATTCAGAATCTAGGCTTCTGGAAATACTCCTTACACAGGACATAGCCGTAATTCCTTTCATGCAAGCGTTATTTTTGAAGTCATCATTGACTATTTTGTTCCTCACACCCTAGTCTATTCTTTTTTTTTGTCAGCTACTCTATTGCTGAGTTCAAATATTTTTCCTTACAGTCTATCTTACAGCTATCATTTAATCTCTAATAATTGTTACCTAATTCAGGCAATTCATTATTTCTTCACATCTAGATTTTTGGTTCCTTTACATGTAGACTTTAGTCACCTTTTCACGACCTCGTCATCCTATAAAGTACTTGGAGACTGACTTAAAAAGCTGTTTTGATTATGTCTCCTCTCCTCTTAATTTCCTTCATTTAACACCTTTCCATGCTTTCATTGAACAATTCTTTTTTAAAAAAATTAATTTTATTATATTTTAAGTTCCAAGGTACAGTGCAGGATGTGCAGGTCTGTTACATAGGTAAACGTGTGCCATGATGGTTTGCTGCACCAATCAATCCATCACCTAGATATTAAGCTCCGTATGCATTAGCTCTTTATCCTGATGCTCTCCCTGCCACTGCCCCCTCAAAAGCCCCCAGTATGTGTTGCTCCCCTCCCTGTGCCCATGTGTTCTCACTGAACAATTCTTAATGATACCATAAATAACATAGTATTTCCTTTTAACGCAAGTATTCTCTTTATCATTGTGATAACGTCTTAGCAGGTAATGCCTTGAAGTGGTTTATGGTTTCTTTTCTCTTAATAGTGAGTATGCTAATTAGGCTAGGGTTTTGTAAGCATATTTGTATGGTACATTTTTGCCTAGAGTGTAGAACCATGAAACAGGACATCGAAGTGGGTTAATCCCTAATAAGACAGTGTATTAGTTTCTTGGAGTTTCCAAAGTACCACAAACTGAGTAACTTAAACAAGAGAAATTTATCATTTCATCATTCTGGAGACTAAAATTCCAATATCAAGATGTCAGTAGGTAGGATTGGTTCTTCTGAGGGTGGCAAGGAGAAACTGTTCCATGCTTTGCTTTTAGCTTTTTGTGGTTTGCTGCCAATGTTTAGCATTTGTTGGCTTATAGAGCATAATTCCAGACTTCACATGATGGTTCCCATTGTCTGCTTTTGTGTCCAAATTTCTTCTAAGGATGCAGTCATATTAGGGCCCACTCTCAAAAAAAAAAAACCTCCCATTAACTTAATCACCTGCAAAGACCCTCTTTCCCAATAAGGTCACATTCACATGTACTGAGAATTAGGGCTTCAACATCTTTTGGGGGAAACCAATTCAACCTGTAACAAAGAATAAGATACCACCTTTATGTGGACTGCAGATATTTTTGGGAAATAGGTTTCTTACTTGATCATGTTGCTATTCTTTTTTTTTTTTTAATTTCAACTTTTTTTTATACACAGGTGGTACGTGTGCAAGTTTGTTACATGGGCATATTGCACAATGCTGAGGTTTAGGGTACAGATCCTGTCATCCAAGTAGTGAGCATAGTACCCAATAGGTAGGTTTTCAACCCATGCACCCCTCCTTGGTCTCTCTCCCATCAAATAGTCCACATTGTCTATTGTTCCCATGTTTATATTCATGTGTGCTCAGTGTTTAGCTAACTTATAAGTGAGAACATGCAGTCTTTGCTTTTCTGTTCCTGCATTAATTCATTTAGAATGATGGTCTCCAGTTCTATCCTTGTTCTTTCAAAGGACATGATTCAGTCTTTTTTATGGCTTCATAGTATTCTGTCGTATGTATATACCACATTTTCTATTCAGTCCACTATTGATAGGTACCTAGGTTAATTCCGTGCCTTTGCTTTCCACCTCTTTGCTATCACAAACACCATAGTGATGAACATGTGAGTACCCTTGTCTTTTTGGTAGAATAATTTATTTCCCCTTGGGTATGTGCCCAGTAATGGGATTCCTGGGTCAAATTGTAGCTCTGTTTCTTTGAGAAATTGCCAAACTGCTTTCCACAGGGGCTGAACTAATTTACATTCCCATTGTGTCCAGAATTGGTGGGTTCTTGGTCTCACTGACTTCAAGAATGAAGCTGCAGACCCTCACGGTGAGTGTCACAGTTCTTAAAGGCAGCGTGTCTGGAGTTTGTTCCTTCTGATGCTCGAATGTGTTTGGAGTTTCTTTCTTCTGGTGGGTTCGTGGTCTCGTTGGCTCAGGAGTGAAGCTGCAGACCTTCGTGGTGAGTGTTACAGCTCATAAAGGCAGTGTGGACCCAAAGAGGGAGCAGCAGCAAGATTTATTGCAAAGAGTGAAATAACAAAGCTTCCACAGTGTGGAAGGGGACCCCAGTGGGTTGCCACTGCTGGCTTGGGCAGCCTGCTTTTATTCTCTTATCTGGCCCCACCCACATCCTGCTGATTGGTCCATTTTACAGAGAGCCGATTGGTCCATTTTACAGAGAGGGTGCTGATTGGTCTGTTTTGACAGGGTGCTGATGGGTACGTTTACAATCCCTGAGGTAGACATAAAAGTTCTCCACTTCCCCACTAGATTAGCTAGATACAGAGTGTTGACACAAAGGTTCTCCAAGTCCCCACCAGAGTAGCTAGATATAGAGTGTCCGTTGGTGCATTCACAAACCCTGAGCTAGACACAGGGTGCTGATTGGTGTGTTTACAAACCTTGAGCTAGATACAGAGTGCCTATTGGTGTATTTACAATCCCTTAGCTAGACATAAAGGTTCTCCAAGTCCCCACCAGAGTAGCTAGATACAGAGTGTTGACTGGTGCATTCACAAACCCTGAGCTAGATACAGGGTGCTGATTGGTGTGTTTACAAACCTTGAGCTAGATACAGAATGCTGATTGGTGTATTTACTATCTCTTAGCTAGACATAAAGGTTCTTCAAGTCCCCACCAGATTCAGAAGCCCAGCTGGCTTCACCCAGTGGATCCTGCACCGGGGCCTTCTTCACCCAGTGGATCCCGCACCCACCGGGGCCACAGGTGGAGCTTCCTGCCAGTCCCTCACTGTGTGCCAGTACTCCTCAGCCCATGGGTGGTCTATGGGACTGGGCACCATGGAGCAGGGGGTGGCACTCATCAGGGAGGCTTGGGCCATGCAGGAGCCCATTGGGGGTGGGGGGAAGGCTCAGGCATGGTGGGCTACAGGTCCCGAGCCCTGCCCCATGGGGAGGCAGCTAAGGCCCGGTGAGAAGTTGAGCACAGCAGCTGCTGGCCCAGGTGCTAAGCCCCTCACTGCCTGGGGCCAGCGGGGCCGGCTGGCCGCTCCGAGTGTGGGGCCCACCGAGCCCACACCCACCTGGAACTCATGCTGGCCTGCAAGCACCACACACAGCCCTGGTTCCGGCCCGCGCCTCTCCCTCCACACCTCCCTGCAAGCTGAGGGAGCCGGCTCCGGCCTTGGCCAGCCCAGAAAGGGGCTCCCACAGTGCAGCAGAGGGCTGAAGGGCTTCTCAAGCACGGCCAGAGTGGGAGCCAAGGCTGAGGAGGTGGTGAGAGCAAGCGAGGGCTGTGAGGGCTGCCAGCACACTGTCACCTCTCACCATCAACAGTATATAAGCATTCCCTTTTGTCTGCATTTTTGCCAACATTTGTTGGTTTTTGCCCTTTTAATTATAGCCGTACTGACTGGTATGAGATGGCATCTCATTGTGCTTTTGATTTGCATTTCTCTGATGATGTGATGATAAGCATTTTTTCATGTTTTTTGGCCACTTCTATGTATTCTTTTGGGAAGTGTCTGTTCATGTCATTTGCCCATATTTTAATGGTGTTATTTTTTGCTTGCTGATTTGTTTAAATTTATTATAGATTCTAGATATTAGACTTTTGTTGGATGCATAATATGTGAATATTTTCCCTTATTCTTTAGGTTGTCTGTTTACTCTTTTGACAGTTACTTTTGCTGTGCAGAAGCTCTTTAGTTTAATTGGGTCCCACATGTCTTTTGTTGTAATTACTTTGGGGACATAGCCAAAAATTCTTTGTCACAGCCATTGCAAGAAGGGTATTTCCTATGTTTTTGCCCAGGATTTTTATAGCTTGAGGTCTTAAATTTATGCCATGAATCTATCTTAAGTAAATTTTTGTATATGGTTAAAAGTAGGGGTCCAGTTTCATTATTCTGCATATGAGTAGCCAGTTATTCCAGCATCATTTATTGAATAAGGGGTCCTTCCTCCATTGCTTGTTTTTGTTGGCCTTGTCAAAGATTAGACAGTTGTAGGTGTGTGGCTGTATTTCTAAGTTTTCTATTCTGTTCCATTGGTCTATGTGTCTGTTTTTGTACTAGTACCATGCTTTTTTGATTAGTTTAGCCTTGTAGTGTAGTTCGAAGTTGGATAGGAAAATAAGTCAAAATATCTCTCTTAGCTGATAATGATTTGATACTTTTAAAACCCTAAATATTCCACCAAAAGGCTGCTAGGACTGATAAACAAGGTTATCAGTTTAGCAAGGTTTCAAGAAACAAAATCAGAGTACAAAAATCAGTAGCATTTCTAAACACCAATAATGCCCAGGCTTGGAGTCAAATCAAGAACACAATCCCATTTATAATAGCCACAAAGAAAATGAAAACCTGGGACTACAGCTGCCCAAGGAAGAGAAAGATCTTTCGAAGGAGAACTATAAAACACTGTTGAAAGAAATCAGAGACTACAGAAATGAATGGAAAAACATTCCATGCTCCTGATTTGGAAGAATCCATACGGTTAAAACAGCCATACTGCCCCCAAACAATTTATAGATGTTGAATCTATAAATTCAAGTGTTGGCTATGCCTATGAAACTATCAATGTCATTCTTCAGAAAATTAGAAAAAACTATGCTAAAATTTATATGGAACCAAAGGGGAGCCTGAATAATCTGAGAAATCCTAAATTATTCTTCTATTCATGAAGGTTTTCATTAGATCCTGTAAATTACATATAAAAATATCTAACTTCTCCATTTTTTAATTCCTTTTAATATTTTTAAATATAGATTCAGAATACTTGATATTAAATTTCAATTCTGTTTTTTAAAAAATAACTTCAGCAGTTTGGGTTAGGAGGCCCTGATAAAATACTGAAGTATTTCCAAGTGACTTGCTGTGCATTTGTTTATGTTCCAGTTAGCTGAGTTCATTGGTCTGCATGATTATCTAATCACATTACTATACAATATTGCAAAGTAGAAGTCTGCAGAAGCTTTCCATGATTGGTCATCAAAGAAAATAGGATCTTGATTTGCTATGGTTCCAGATGGTGGTTTGCTTATAATAGTTTAGATTTAATCATGATCATTATAAACTAAACAAAGCTAAATTATACTATTTTAGAGAGAATTTTTATGTTATTTGCAACCATAGACTCTCACAGAAGGCACGTCCTTATCCATTGTAGAGATAGGAATGGACTATTATCACTGTGACATTCTTCGAATGTTGACATTCTCTTTACCATATGAAGAATTTAATCCTTAAAATTAGTGTTTCCTAACTTTGAAGTTATTTTTTTCCTATTTATCTTTTGAGCGAATCCAGACAGAGTTTTTTTCCCATGTTGAGAAATCTGCTCTCCAGTAACATGGCAGCTATGTTGAGATTATTACTAATATTATCAATTTGTTTTGAGAAAATATTTTAGTGTACATTACCATAAAATATCCCTAGTTTTTTAAATTATTTATTGGCAGATATAAATTCAGTGTGTAATATTTTATGCTAGCTGTCCAGAACCTAGCTCTATATGGCTTACAGAAGATTTATTTTTACCACCTAAGCCATAAAAGTTGTTTTCCATATCTGCAGTCAAACTTAACTACAGGCAAAAAGAAGTAGAAAAATTACCTGTCACATTATTCACAGGCCAGACCAAGATACTATAATACTACAGCCCGCTAAGCTAATTTAGAAGAAAAAATGGAAAGAGGTTTTTAAAAGATGGCATTTATATGTAATATATGTAGAAGGGTTTAGGGTTTTGACAGTTTGAGATTGTATCCTCTTTAGAGAGAATGCATAATGACTTTTATTTCTTCTGAAATATGCATAACTTCTTGAAGGTAACTTTCAACTCTTATTAGCACTTTTCAAAGCAAGTTTTCCATCTCTATGAAAGCAGAGAGTACAACATATCTGAAATTCGAATAGAGTGAGTGTTTATCAACAATTCAGTCATTTTTCCTCTTGTTTGGGATTTCCATTCCTTTAATTTGTGAAGGGAAAACCCGAATATGGCTATAAAAGTTGAGGTTTGTTGTTATATCTATGAAGTCTCAATAATCAATACAGCAAGACTATGTCTAATTCTACCTAGAATGAGAGATATGTTAAGATCTTTTAGTGAGAATGAATTTGTAAAAGTGTGGTTTCAGGAGTCAAACTCCCAGGATTTAAATTCTAGCCTTGTTTCTTACTGGATTGTAACCTTTTATAAATAGTTTAATGTCTTTAATCTTTAATCTCTTCATCTATAGAGTGAAAGTCATGATACCTGCCTCATGATTATGTTGAGTATTACATCAGGCTTTCTCGACCTCAGCACTATTGGCATTTTGTCCCAAGTAATTCTTTTTTTTTTTTTTTTTTTTCTTGGATTTTTTTTATTGTGGTAAAAAACATGTAGCATAAAATTTACCATTAATGACATCGAGTAATTCACAATGCCATGCAATCGATTGTGCACTCACATCTGTACCACTATCTAGTTCCAGAATGTTTTCATCATCCCAAAAGGTAACCCCTTATCCACTAAGCAGTCACTCCCCATTCTTTAACTTTTTTTTTTATTTTTTTTTTTATTTTTTATTTTTATTATACTTTAGGGTTTTAGGGTACATGTGCACAATGTGCAGGTTTGTTACATATGTATCCATGTGCCATGTTGATTTCCTGCACCCATTAACTCGTCATTTAGCATTAGGTATATCTCCTAATGCTGTCCCTCCCCCCTCCCCCCACCCCACAGCAGTCCCCGGAGTGTGATGTTCCCCTTCCTGTGTCCATGAGTTCTAATAAGAACTCATTGAACAATGTTCAATTCCCACCTATGAGAGAGAACATGTGGTGTTTGGTTTTTTGTCCTTGCGATAGTTTACTGAGAATGATGTTTTCCAGTTTCATCCATGTCCCTACAAAGGACACGAACTCATCATTTTTTATGGCTGCATAGTATTCCATGGTGTATATGTGCCACATTTTCTTAATCCAGTCTATCATTGTTGGACATTTGGGTTGGTTCCAACTCTTTGCTATTGTGAATAGTGCCGCAATAAACATACGTGTGCATGTGTCTTTATAGCAGCATGATTTATAGTCCTTTGGGTATATACCCAGTAATGGGATGGCTGGGTCAAATGGTATTTCTAGTTCGAGATCCCTGAGGAATCGCCACACTGACTTCCACAATGGTTGAACTAGTTTACAGTCCCACCAACAGTGTAAAAGTGTTCCTATTTCTCCACATCCTCTCCAGCACCTGTTGTTTCCTGATTTTTTAATGATGGCCATTCTAACTGGTGTGAGATGGTATCTCACTGTGGTTTTGATTTGCATTTCTCTGATGGCCAGTGATGATGAGCATTTCTTCATGTGTTTTCTGGCTGCATAAATGTCTTCTTTTGAGAAGTGTTTGTTCATGTCCTCTCCCCACTTTTTGATGGGGTTGTTTGTTTTTTTCTTGTAAATTTGTTTGAGTTCATTGTAGATTCTGGATATTAGCCCTTTGTCAGATGAGTAGGTTGCAAAAATTTTCTCCCATTCTGTAGGTTGCCTGTTCATTCTGATGATAGTTTCTTTTGCTGTGCAGAAGCTCTTTAGTTTAATGAGATCCCATTTGTCGATTTTGGCTTTTGTTGCCATTGCTTTTGGTGTTTTAGACATGAAGTCCTTGCCCACGCCTATGTCCTGAATGGTATTGCCTAGGTTTTCTTGTAGGATTTTAATGGTTTTAGGTCTAACATATAAGTCTTTAATCCATCTTGAATTAATTTTTGTATAAGGTGTAAGGAAGGGATCCAGTTGCAGCTTTCTACATATGGCTAGCCAGTTTTCCCAGCACCATTTATTAAATAGGGAATCCTTTTCCCATTTCTTGTTTTTGTCAGGTTTGTCAAAGATCAGATAGTTGTAGCTATGCGGCATCATTTCTGAGGGCTCTGTTCTGTTCCATTGATCTATGTCTCTGTTGTGGTACCAGTACCATGCTGTTTTGGTTACTGTAGCCTCTCAATAAATTAGGTATTGATGGGACGTATCTCAAAATAATAAGAGCTATCTACGACAAACCCACAGCCAATATCATACTGAATGGGCAAAAACTGGAAGCATTCCCTCTGAAAACTGGCACAAGACAGGGATGCCCTCTCTCACCGCTCCTATTCAACATAGTGCTGGAAGTTCTGGCCAGAGCAATCAGGCAGGAGAAGGAAATAAAAGGTATTCAATTAGGAAAAGAGGAAGTCAAATTGTCCCTGTTTGCAGATGACATGATTGTATATCTAGAAAACCCCATTGTCTCAGCCCAAAATCTCCTTAAGCTGATTAGCAACTTCAGCGAAGTCTCAGGATACAAAATTAATGTACAAAAATCACAAGCATTCTTGTACACCAATAACAGACAAACAGAGAGCCAAATCATGAGTGAACTCCCGTTCACAATTGCTTCAAAGAGAATAAAATACCTAGGAATCCAACTTACAAGGGATGTGAAGGACCTCTTCAAGGAGAACTACAAACCACTGCTCAATGAAATAAAAGAGGATACAAACAAATGGAAGAACATTCCATGCTCATGGGTTGGAAGAATCAATATCGTGAAAATGGCCATACTGCCCAAGGTAATTTATAGATTCAATGCCATCCCCATCAAGCTACCAATGACTTTCTTCACAGAATTGGAAAAAACTACTTTAAAGTTCATATGGAACCAAAAAAGAGCCCGCATCGCCAAGTCAATCCTAAGCCAAAAGAACAAAGCTGGAGGCATCACGCTACCTGACTTTAAACTATACTACAAGGCTACAGTAACCAAAACAGCATGGTACTGTCCCAAGTAATTCTTTGTTGTAGGGGTCTGTCCTGTGCTGTGAAGGATGTTTAGTAACATCACTTGCCTCTGCCCACTAAATGCCACTATAGTTACCATTCTCCCCAAGTTGTAACAACCAACATTGTCTCCAGATATTGCTAAATCCCCCTCTCATCAAAGGATAAAATTGTCCCCAGTTGAGAATTCTGAATTACATGAATATCTACATCTATATTTATCTAGAATTAGAGTTTGCACAGTTTCTAGCATAATGCTCCATAAACTTTAGGCATGATTATCTCATATAAAAAATTATGATATTTTCTCTGAAGAGCCATACTCTTAAAGAATATGAACATTATCTCTATTATCTCCCTACATGTGTGCATGTGTATAGACATACATTTCTGGGTATTTATGTATATATATAGATATATGTATACATTATATTATGTATCTTCCAAATATTATTCTATGTAATGAGGGGCATGGCAAAACAGATAAAACCATCAAACCTTGTTAGTTTCATGCTCTTTGCCACTAATTATTTTATGAATCACCAATACTTTGTAAAACAGTCTTGTTTTGAATGACTTTGGACTTTAAGTTATCTAAGTCTGCTATGTGACCCCATAGGTGGAACACCTAGATAGGAAATTACATACAGTAGGCTGAATAGATTGTTATCTTTTATACAAAATCTTCCAGATTATAACTAGTAAGGATTTTTCCTCTAATAGCACAGGTGGGTCTAATAAAATAGTCCTGAGATTTTTTTTTGTAAATGCTATTGATTCTTAAAATGGGAAGGAGCATGTGAAAATGCAAAAACTGGTTCAGGTAATTCCATTTTCTTAATAATAACAACATCTTGATTTGTTTAGTTTACTACATATTTCAAGGCCTTTTCCCCTTGTTTCATATAATAACCAGAGCTCTGCTATTTAGGTGGGGATTATTGTTGCCATTTTATGGATGATAAGATTAAGACAGTCATATTAAGTGACAGATCTGGGATAAATATTATGACTCAAAGTATTAAAGTTTCCCCGCTATCTCATAGGCCTTCAAATGTTATAGCTGCAATAGCCAATTGCTATTCTGAGAAATATACATGATGTTCTCAAACTTGGAGCCTTTTCCTTGTATTTACCCGTCTTTCCCACTGTTTCAGGTTACTTAATCCTTCACAGTGCACTCAGGTGCATTCCCTCTAACAGCCTTTGGTAATGCTTTCAGTACAGTACTCTTCGTGAATTGTGCTCTTAAAAATTCCCCTGGACACTCATTTAGTTGAGTATTGTAGTAAGAGCACACGGACATTGTGAAGGTTAATGACTCAATGTTTTACAAGTTGAAACACATTTGAAGTTACATTGTTTGGATCCTTCTTTTATTCAACAATGTGAAGGCCTTGAGTGCAGGTGTTAGTTAGTGCCTTGGAAGAACATCTTTGTTATACTCTTCATGGTGTGGCCTCAGTGGTAATAACATATTAGCAAACCTAGCACCACTCCAGCAATGATTCTGAAATGCAAACTACAAAAATTACTGCTAACGAATTTACACTGGCATATAGGTACTGTAGGATAACAATTATGAAGAATTTTATTGATTATGTGGTGTATTCATTTGAAATCCTGTCACATAGGAATCATTATTAATTCCATAGTCCCAATAAAATTACTGATAATCTCAGTTTCTGTTTCTTGACCAAGGTTATCATTATCATTATAATAATAATGGCTAACATTTATAGAGTAATTACTATAAAATGAGTATCATGTTAAACATCTTATATATAAATTCATTTATTTCTTTGAAAGTTTAAGTAGCTTTTATAGCCATGTAAATATGAAGGATGAATCTGAAGCCAGGTGTCTGATTTTAGAGTGAGTTCTCAGCTTCTGCCCTACCCTTCCTCAAGTACATTCATAGAGATGGACCTTGAGTCAAGTCCCCCAAGTTCTTTCTCCGACTCTAAGTTATATTCTATTTGTGTTAACATTCAGGCTTCTTCATCCTCACTGTAGTTTCGTTTTTTCCCCTTTGTTTTACTGTGTGTGGAAAATACACTCATTTTCCAGTTAATGGAGGTAGAACATATATAGCTTTACTCAGTAACAGATTTCTACAGTAGTTGAGGCTTTCTTTGACCAAAATGGTATCTTTATTATGATAATATTACCCATTACTCTATGTACTAGTCAGAATTATTATAGAAACAGTTTAAGATAGTTGCCTTCATTTAACATTATGTGAATACTTGAAAGTAATATTTAGATTAAACATTGTTACCTAATTGTTTTATGAATTCAAATCTTAGGCCTATATCAGTTGTGTGAGAGCAGGACAGTGGTATATCCCACAGTTCCTAATATTTAAATTCAATAAAATAAATATCAGGTATATCACATACAATTTAAGATTTTGAAAATGTAAATCAAACTGCACATAATTTTAAAGACATCATTTTATATATGTGCATGTATATTTTATATTAAAATATTCAGTAGATATATTTGAATTTCATATGCAAATACACTTGATATATAATCAAATCAGTATATATATCTATCATATATATGTATATATTCCTCTTTCTATATAAATCTCTCTATATTCTTTTATCCCCTTAGTCTCAAGACACTCATTTTTAAATGTATGTATGTACACATAATCTCAAATTTCTTAAGTTTCTGAAGAATCATATCTTATTGCATAGCAGATGTTTCATCTTTTAAGGTATAAACTATCAGTGAAAATTATTAGATGTGCTCTTGGAGAGATATGGAAAACCTACATATGTTAGCTTTTGTAAGCTTGAAATGAATTAATATTTTTCTGAGCGTTTTTCCTTACTGGTGTCTGCACTTTATTTGCCTTTTGTCCCACAAATGTGTTTTAGTCTTAACCAAAGTTGAGCCAACTAACCAGACCATGTGGCACTGAATTATATTCTGTGACAAATGGACCTTGTTTCATTTCAAAAGATTTGAACTTGAATCACTCCCAACGATTTTAAAGCAAATGTCTTTCCTCCTGTCAACCATTGCCTAATTTAGTCTTTCCATCTGCATTTCTAATTACGATAAAGAAAAATCTGTGTTAAACAAAGTGGTGTTTTTCCTCTTAGAAAAGACAATTTTAGGCATATGGATAAATGAAAGATAGCATTTTTATTTATGCCTAAAATGACTTCTAATTATTTAAATTTATTTTGATGTACCTGATGTTTACTTTGAAGCACATTTTAATATTCTTATGAATGTTTATATAACCCTTTACTTTTAATGTTTTAAACTAATTAAAATGGAAATAATAGCACCATATTATTTAATATCAAAATATTGTATGTGTATGGACGAAAATTATATTTAATTGTTATTTCTATACTTGACATAGTGAATGCATTTCACCAATGCTTTCTTACACCAAACAGTAAAATGGTTTTTATTATTTTTAGTTCTGTGATGTTGGACACAATATGAAAAATCCCACTTTATTTTGATAAAGTGATTGAATATAATGCATGTGTCAGGAGCACAGGATATCAGGTGATATGGAGCAAGTTATAAGTTCACAGCAATATGCTGACATAAAGAGTGTCAGAATCCAGCATTTTAGACTTCTTTTCTCTTAAAATACTTTGAGTAGGTTGAACAAACTGAATGAATCATACTATCTCCCATAGAGATATTGATTGTTCTAGGTAAAAATTGAAGTCAGTTGATAAAATGGCTTGACATACACCCACACAGTAGCTGACCCATGAATAAACAGAGGGTTTCATTCCTAACACATAAATTCAATATCTTTCATAAACGCCAAATGCCACAACCAAAAACCAGATTGTCAACTTTAATTATGTTTTTTATAATGTCTTTAGCCATAAACCATACTCTGAGTAAAGATATATGGGCATAGTTATATTATAGAAGTATTTACCAGAAGTTATAGAATTTTTGCTTTAGCAGAATTAAGCTGTGTGCTTCTTAGAATTTGTCAGCATTTATTTACATTTTTATCAATTGCAAAAACACAATAAACAGTTGATATTTTTATAAACCGGGCTTCAGATAGGTATTAATAGATATACTTTTGTGATTGTATATTCAGGTAGACATGAACTTCGTTATGTGTATAGGGATTTTTCCCAGCATTAATGACCTATAAGCATCTCTTAAAAAAGTATGAATTTGAAAGTCTTCTTATCTACATATTGTAACTATTGATAGAAGAGTAGATAGGAAAATAAAAGATAAGGCAGAGAGGTATGATATAGTTTAGTATACAGGTGAATATATATTTATATCCATTTCTATATAAATTCTTCATGGAGTAATAGCATTAATTAGTTAATAATTAATCACTAATTAATTTAAAACATTTGTTGAATACATAATGTAGGTATTTTGCCATATTCTGAACTTTAATACACAGTGATAAGTACTATATATCTATATATGTAACATGTATATAAACATAATATGTTATGTATTTATTTGTATGTGTGTGTGTGTATATATATATATAGAGAGAGAGAGAGCTAAATATAATGTGTGTGTATATGTCAACACACACACATTATTTTTAGCTCTTTCTATATATATAGCCCAATAAAGCCAATATAGTCAAAGAGAAGCATTTAATTCTGACTGGGAAGACTGGAAATGATAATTGATTGAGACTTTAGAGCACCAGTAGATATTTATTATGCAGAGGAAATAGCAAAGTTAAAGGGTTTGAACAAAAATCCATGCTGTGATTCAACATTATCAGTTTCAGCACAGTGTTGTGGGAACTGGAAAGAGGCTGCAGAGATAGACTAAAGCCAATTATGAAGAGCTTTAAATTCCTTGTGCAGGGTTTGTAACATTTTCAAGCTTGCAGAAAAGTTGCAAGACTAATAATAAAATAATACAAATAATAATCCATAGCCCTATATTTACCAAGATTCATCTATTGTTAACACCTTTTCCCATGTATCAATCATTTGTTCTCCCTTTCTCTCCTTCTCTCTAACTTTTTTCTTGAAATATGTCAGAGTATGTTATATACATCATGTTCTTTTACCTTAAACGTGTCTTTGTATGTTACCCAGGAATAGGAACATTCTTTTACATACATCAATGCAGTAGCAACTTCAGTAAATTTAAAATTAACACGATGTCTTTCATCTAATCTACTGCTCATATTCTAGTTTTTTCACGTGGCCTAATAATGTCCTTTATAGCCTTCATTTATCTACAGCACAAGATTCAATCAAGGATCAGATATTTCATTTAGTTACATTTTTAAATCTCATTTATTTAGAATATTTCCACAGCCTTACTCCATCTCTTTTATTTTTTTAAACATTTTTTCAGTTTTATACTGTGGTAAAATACATATAAAATTTGCCATCTTAAAAAATTTTCAATGTACAGTTGAGTTATAATACATAGATTCATATTGTTTGAAATCATCACCATCATCCATTTCCAGAATTCATTTCATCTTGCAAAACTGAAATTCTATACCCAGTAAACAATGATTCCCCACTCGCTTTTCCCACCAGGCCATGGCAACCACCTGTTAGTTTCTATCTCTATGATTTGGACTATTCCAGGTACCTCGTGTAAGTGGAATCATCCAGTACTTGTCTTTTTGTGATTTTCATATTTCACTTAGGATAAAGTCCCCAAGGTTCTTTCATGTTGTAGCATATGCCCGAATCACCTTCCTTTTTAAGGTTGAATCGTATTCCATTGTATGTATAGGCTGCATTTTGCTTATCCAGTCATTTGTAGATGGATACTGGATTGTTTTTATTAGCTACTGTGAATAACGCTGCTGTGAACATGGATATAAAAATACCTCTTAAAGCCTGGGCAACATGGCAAGACCCCATCTATAAAAACAAACACAAAAATTAGCCAGGCTTTGTGACACACACCGTTGGTCCCAGCTACTCAGGAGGCTGAGGTAGGAATATCACCTGAGCCCAGGAGGTTGAGGCTGCGGAGAGCTATGATTGCACCACTGCACTCTAGCCTGGGCAATATAGTAAAATCCTGAAAGAAAAACAACAACAACAACAACAAATATCTCTTCAAGACCCTACTTTCAGTTCTTTGGGGTATACATCCAGAAGTAGAATTTCTGAATCATATTGTAATTCTACTTTTAATTTTTGGAGGAACTACCATACTATTTTTAATAACAGCTGTCCCATTTTACATTCTCACCAATAATGCAAGGGGTTCCAATTTCTCCATAGCATTGCCAAAACTTGATACTTTCATAGTTATATTTTTTCATAGCAGCATCATAATACGTGTGAGGTGGTATCTCATTGTGGTTTCTTTTTCTCATATGACATTGAAATTTTTCTAAAGTCTTCCCATTTCTTCTACTGTTTTAATAAAATATTTCTCATTTTGGGTTTGTCTAATTTTTCCTCATGATTAGGTGTAGGTTATATATTTATGCCTGAACCACTATCTATATAATGCTCAGGGTTTCATTCTTTATATGAATCAGTGAAAATTAAAAGATTGTAAGCATGAAAACAGCCTCATCAGGTATCCATTTTAGAAAGGTGGCTTCAATGTTGAAGCACAAGATGGATGATAGTCATGAAGACCAATTGGAGGGCTACTGCAATAGTCTAGGCAAGAGAGATTGGCAGTGAGGATATGGTGGCAATGCTGATTAGCATGAGTCTTATAACTCTGGATAATCCGTGGCTTAGACAATATCACAGGTTCTGCTTATTCATACTGAGTTGGAGCTAAGTACAGGATTCCCAAATCATAAAAATTGTTCATTCCCTAGCTATTTCTTTAGGAAGAAAGCCTTTTACCTTTCATGCTTGCTAGTACCCACACTCTTACCAGAATCAGCAGAGATCTGATGTCAGTCATCTACTCATGACCTCAATGCCACCAGACCCTTTGCAGCTCATTTGTTCCTCCCTCAATAAGGACTCCTTTAGTGTCTTTCCTTCTGAGTTCTATACAGAAATCTGACATGAGTCATTTGTGCACCTTGAAAGAAAGTCTGTAGCAATGATTTTTTAGTTAATGTTTGCTCAAATCTACATATGTTTTCTGAGCTTTTATTTCTAGGTATGGATGGGAAAGATTTTATTCCCATTAAAAAAAGAAATTGCAGTGCATCAGCAGGAAGCAGGGAAATTCTTAGGAGGAAATAAAATTATGTATTTATGTATAATGCAGACCGAAGACCTCATTCTGGTAACTGAGTTGGTCGGAAAAAAAGATAATTTAAATTTGGAGGAAGGAAAAAGATAGGCTTATTTGCCTTCTCTTTCAATGTAAGCATATGTTTTACTCTTCCTCCTTCCCCAACCTTCATTTACTCCTCAGGCTGAGGACACCTAGATGTATACTGCTTGTTTTTTTTTGTTTGTTTGTTTGTTTTTAACTGTATTTAGATAACATTTAATTATAATTTTACAGCATAGATTAGCTGTATATTGCTGTTTTTTTAAACCTGTATTTAGATAACATTTAATTATAATTTTACAGCTAGACTCCTGGCTTTAAATTTTTGGAATAGTACATTGCTCCCTATATTAATATCTGTGCTTATTCATAAATTATTGGACTACAAATTGCATCACTAGAGCTCCTCAGGGTGAATAAAACAACTGCTTTCTTCAGAGTATTGCCCTGTAGCTCAGTATCCTTTGGTGGAAAACGGCAACCCAAAGGAAAATATTTTTCACAAGACTGGTGAGGAAGAGAATCTATGACCACATTCTTCAAGGCTGCTTAGCTACCTGGACCTCTCAGCAAGTTTTAGCAACTGTTCTTTACATCACTACGATGTTGTATGTCCTCAGAAGGGACAAAGGGAAAGGAACAACGAGTAACAGAACAAAAGAAGCCTTGTGTCTCCAAAGGTTGTTGATCTATTTCTTTTTAAAGTGCCAAAGTATTTAAGT
Source organism: Nomascus leucogenys (assembly GCF_006542625.1). NCBI lineage: Eukaryota > Metazoa > Chordata > Mammalia > Primates > Hylobatidae > Nomascus > Nomascus leucogenys. The sequence goes on from NC_044391.1 coordinate 96,784,375, forward strand.
CTGAGGAATACCTCAACAGAAATGAAGATTTCATGCCCAGCACCTTGGTTAAAAACAGGTGCTGTTACTACCAGTTTGATGAGGGATACTTGATAGAAAAGCAAAGCTACTGGAAGAGCAAATCCCAATCCTGATATTTAGAGGAAAAGGAAGTATTGATTTCTTTTTTTGCTAGTCTAAGTAAAGTCAGAGAAACTGGCCTCTTTTTTTTTGTAAATGAAAACACCTTTGCTGCTGGGGATGTCAGAAAATAAGTGAGGGAGAAAGGGAATAACAAAAAGAAATATTTTATCACCTTAAGGGCAAAAGATAATTTCTTTAAGCTTAAATTCACCTAAAATATACATAATATTTGAGGTGTAATATTGCGGAACTCCTTACAGCTGAAACCACTAGCTATTCACTAACGGATCTTTCTGGTAGAGCAACAGATGTAGCATCTACAGCTTTTGAATCCCAGCTGTGCATTCAGATACTTGAATGGACTGTGTTTAATTTATTCTAAATCCATACTACTATTTGCTTCTACTTGAGGCAAACAGAAGAGTGTGAGGAAAACCTAGCATACTTCTGTTCCTTGGTCTTAGTTTTCTAGCTGAAGTGTCAGAGAAGAGCAAAGCAATTTTGAGTCATCACTTGCTTTTGCTATAGACAAGTAGGTGGGCAGGGAAGCTTACATTTCAGCAGCATGTGTGGCTGTCTGTGGTAATTTTGCTGCATCAGTACATATCCTTAACATAAAATTTAACAAGCAATTGAGTTGCTTATGTTTATTTTTTTGAAATATCTTTTATACCACACCAAGTGGAGAGAAAAAGAAGACCACAAAAGCTATTGAACTGCAGCTCATTCAATGAGTGTATAAAAGAAAATAACACAGAGAGAGTAAGAAGGTGTATTGTGAAATTTGGCTTCTTTTTGAACCCGAAGAAAATTCTGGCATTAAGCCAAATGTTTTTCAGATGAGTGTTCCATTGAACTTAGATTATATATTTTTTAAATTCAAGTGTTATTTGTAAATATAATATGCATACAATGCTAAAGAAATGGAAAGCAAATAATAGTATAAGGAGAAAAAGCAATTTATAATCTCATATTCATTGTTACATTTTATTGTATTTTTCTCAGATGTTTTCTAAGTATTTTACATGAATGATAGTAGTATGTGTATAATTCATAATTATGCTTTTTTCCTTCCACTCTGCTAACTTTATGTGTATTTTGTCATATCAAAAACTTTTATCAACTCATAATTTGAGACAGAATCACATTTGTGTAATCTTTGATAGATTTACATATACACCATAAATAACCTAATCTCTATTTTATGGGCAAAGGCAATAGAGTATACAGAAATAAAGGTGGTATGGAGGGGTCAATATATGACTTATTAGTTCCTGTTTTTTCAAGGGTAGTAAAACATCGTTTGAAATGTTAGAAAATCAGTTAACAACTACCAGGTAGTTCAAATTGATTATAAATTGGCATTTCTTAAAAACATGGGATTATGCTTCTCAATCACACCTGTAAAAGAGGGACAACGTTGACTCTTAATAAAGGATTTTGTGAAAATGTATCTTTTAAGATCAATCTTATTATTCAATTTTAGTTGTTCTGGATGAAGTTCAAGTATACGTGAGTTTTAATGCAAGTAATACTAATGTGCAGCTAGGAATAAGAAACAATGGGTTAGAGACAGAAGAGCAGGTGACATGGAAAACACACGCACACACACACACACGCACATGCACACACACACACACACATGCACACACACATCATATTGAATCTGAAATTTGAGAAATTTAGAATTCTACCATATTAACTAAAAACTCAGGGGCAATAATGCTAAGGATTTTTGCCCAAGGTCACTATGTCAGTGACAAAACCTGGATTAGAATCCTGTCATTTGATTCCCATTGCTACCAGAATGTGTGGCCATTCAAATATCATGTCCCACAGATGTTATTATTAATTACTTATTTCCAGTAAGTGAGAAATTAATTAATTAATAATGACATCTGTGGGACATGGCATTTAATTTTGAATAAATTCGCCCATAGTCCACAATCTGAAGTTCTGGAATACTGTCCAATTTCAGATTGTGGACTATGGGCTAATTTATTCAAAACATCATTTTTATTAAAATATTGTTCCTCTTTTAATCTTTTAATTAAGATTAGCTCCACTTTTTCCTAAATCTGCATTTTCTCTTTTAAAAAATTTCCACAATATAAAATTTATTATAAGCAGTTTATGTGCAAAATATGTCCCGTGGCCAATGCTTTATTTATTGAACAGGAAATCCATTCTATAAAGACACAGAGAGCCTGCAGTGCAGACACAAGAGGTACTTTTGTTCTGCTCTTTTTATCCTGTCAGTGTGTTTTTCGCCTTCATACTTCCACAGACTTTGGCATACATCTTGAATGCAGAATGAGACAATCCTTTAAACATTGTTATAACAATTGTGTAGGAGTTATGAAATTTGGAAAACAATGAGTCTTTTAGATATAAGTTGATTTAATAATAATCTCAGTTTTATAGTAGGTTAAATTCATGGAAACTATACTGATCCTCCCTTTTTCCATCACAAGCTTAGTGAGTGTCTATAATATGCAAAGTATAAATTGCTTCCAGAGTGGTATCATAATTGAAATTGCAAATGTTACCATTTTGCCACTATGCATAGCTTACATTTTATTTGTATCATTGACTTTTATTATTTGTAAAATATTTACCAAACAAAATAAATGCTGATGTGTACCACTATTCTGAGCTATCACCATAAAACATACACCAGAAAGATAATCCTCTTGATCCAAGGCCCAGTGTGATTTTTTTTTTTTTTTTTTAGTAGTAATAATTGTTTGTACTAAGCGCTCTTTCTGTGTTGAGCCAGTTTTACTTTGGAGCAGCAGTGTATAATTGCAGGATCACGAAATAGAATGAAAATAGACACCCAGATTAACAAAAAGTTTCCAGTGACAGGTCTATTGGCCAACATAGGGATTGAACACTGATTTTGGCCTCATCATCACAATTCAACTGAGCCAGCCAGTAGGGAAAAAAAGGTGTAGTCTGAAACATTGGAAACAATGAGAAGTGTACAAAGAACACAGAATTTTTAAGGATATTAATATAACTAAAGACCTCCATTTAGAAATTAGAATGGTTTTATTAGGCTGGGCACGGTGGCTCACGCTTGTAATCCCAGCACTTTGGGAGGCCAAGGTGGGCAGATCACGAGGTTAGATCGAGACCACGGTGAAACCCCGTCTCTACTAAAAATACAAAAAAATTAGCCGGGCGTGGTGGTGGGCGCCTGTAGTCCCAGCTACTCGGAGAGGCTGAGGCAGGAGAATGGCGTCAACCCGGGAGGCAGAGCTTGCAGTGAGCCGAGATCGTGCCACTGCACTCCAGCCTGGGTGACAGAGTGAGACTCTGTCTCAAAAAAAAAAAAAAAAAAAGAATGGTTTTATTAAAGGAAGCATAGAAAAGATTTCTATTAAAGAATGTTAAAATACATATATGTAGTATTTATATCATGGTCATATTTATAGTATATATGACATATTTTTAATAAGGATATGGAATATGTTTCCTTTTTTAAATCCTTGTAGTTTACTTACATAGGCATATTTATGACTGTGTATATAATTATTCCATTTTGGGGACTATTGTTATAATAAATTCATTACCAGAACTCATGTTTTGTTTATTCTCAACCTTTTTTCTTTCATTACATTTTATGAACTAAGCAATGGATAAAACTGTAGATGCTAGACAGCATAGCGGAGGGGAAATTAACTTACTTCTTCCCTCTCCCATCTCCCTTCCAACTGCAAGTCACTAGTCACCTTTGTATTGTGAATGACTTGCAGTTTTGATGAGGAGTTTAGGAAGGGTACTTGGCAATATTAAGTGGCACTATGGTGACTAGAACAAGCACTAGTCTCTCAAAGTCTATCCTGAGCTGTCCCATAAATTATTTCTCTTTATACTGGGTAAATCAGTCACCTTCTTTATGCTAGTTTTTTTTCAATGCAAAAAAAAAAAAGGAATTTACCTAATGTATAATCTTTTCCAGCCCTTGAATATCAATTCCAAATTTAAAATAGGAAGCTAAAAATTAATTTCTAAAAATTGTTAATAAACTTGTGTTTGTTGAGATTTTACTCTTATCCATTTACATGTTAAGGACTTAAACATATATCATCTCATTTAAATACAAGTAGGAAAACATATAGAGGATCGCCCTATGTAAGTAGATTTTTCTAGCTTTCTTAGCAAATTAGGAAATGAGAGTTGTTCTGCGAACAACAATCTGATAACTAATGGCATTTGTCTACATTTCTGTGTGTTTATATATTCTTGTCTCTCTTCTTTTTTGTTTATTTAACAATGTCAATGACCGTGTTTTTTTTTTTACATGTTCAGTGTACAAATAATGACCTGTAGCATAATGAACATTTGTTGAATTGTTACAGATGAAGGAGAAAGGATGAGAATACTTAAGAATTTTTCTCATGACCACACAGATGGCTATGATACTTTATTCTCAGGATCTTAAGCCATTGTATTCTAGTTTTCTGGTCTTCCAATGAATTACCGTTATTTACTATGTTGAATTTTTAATCCACAAATAATACTATAAAAATTTTATCAAATATTCTGGACATTTTTGAGTCATAAAGCCATCTTACCATCTTCTCTTTTGTGTGGAAGTTTTGATCATGTGTGATTCTGATAAAGATTCGGAGACATTCTATTCACATGAACATGTTTATCAGTATATCTGAAGAAATACTAAGCACTGGAGATGCAGTTTAATAAGATCCACTAATATAATAATAATAATGTGTTGGCATTTACTGAACAGTTCTCTGCGCCAGCAACCATTCTGAGTGTTTTGCTTATTGTTCTCATTTAATAATATTGAATATTAATATATAACTGTTAGTATAGATATGAAAATACAGTATGCTATATATGCAAATATAATAACAATATACAATAGTACTCTGAAGGTGATATCAAGATCCCAATATTACATGTGAGAAACTGATTTCAGAGAGCTAAAGTGCATAATTAAAGTTAACAATGGTGAGCAGCAGAGCTAGAATTTAAACCCAGGCCCCAAATTTCTACTTAACTAAGTCTACCATGCTATCTGTATGGAGAGTTTTGTGAGAATTATTGCTCTTCAGATTTGCTTATTCTATCAAATCACAATAAGATAACTTAATAATTGTATAGTTAGATGTGGTACTTTGATTAAGGCACTTTTACAGAGGCAAATAATAATTTCAAGTGAAATTAAATTTGCACACTAAACTTTTTAAAAAATACCTTATAATTGTGAAATTTGCTCACTTATAAATTGTTAACTTGAGAGAGAATTGTCATTTGTAAAATATTGGTCATAAATTTTGTTAAAAGAAACAGTTTTTCTATTTTTTTTCCAACTTGAAATCGCCCTTCAATTGATTCATAAATCAATCAATTACCATTGAGAGACCTGAGGGCAGCAGGAAATTGGGTCCAAGTTAAAAAGAAAAAAGAGGCAATTTGTTTTAAGTCTAGAAGTTTAATGTTCGATTGAAGTTTAATCAGAAGTGACCCATTGTTTGAAAAGTAGAACATCAATGTCTTTTTAATTTCACTGTCATTAAATTAGGACTGGAGAAAATCGAGATAATTGATTATTCTCAAATGAAAATTAAGGGAAGATGCTATCAGAAATCAACTAAAAGTATATTTTCTTTCTTTATATTTTAATTTACAAAGGAAATAGTCTGTTCTATGTTGGAGGTTGGATAATTTGTTGAAGTGAAGCATAGTATATAGTCTTCAGAGACATTCATTGAGAGACAACCTAAGCCATACATGTTTTATCCACTGGGGCAAAAATATTGGCTTTCTTTAACAACTATTCATTCAGTTAAATGGAATTTTTGCTTTAGTGAATTGCAGAATTAATTTAGTGCCTTTATTGGTTTCCAAATGAATAAATGAAAAGAATGATAAAAATAAATGGATTTTGCTAAAGGAAAACATTGCCCTAAATTACAGATACCCCAGAAATCATTCTTAGCCTTTGAAATTAAATCTATCTGTACTCCCTAGAAATACATGGAAAAATAAAGACTTGCATGTAGCCCTTGGTAAGTAGTAGCAGGAATAGAAATATATACATAATTTATCCAGGGACATCTGACTGTATTAATATGAAGTCATTCATATTGTTGCCAAGTGAAATCCCATGGGGTGGGCTACAGGAGAAGAGGGAAGGACAGTTGGGACAGATTTAAACAACCATTCATTTCTAGAATGGTGTCTTTCTTATTTCTGCAGAATTTTACGTATTGGGCTTAATATTTGACAAAAAGATTTTCAAATAACAATGAGTACTATAGTAAGTGATAAAATCTAGATAAACTGCTGTTCCTGGTTTCATTTCCCTGGGTGTTTTCACCCAGATTATGAAACATGAGGTCGTGACTATAAAGGTACTCTCTTCCTATTCTTAGCCAAAGGACTTCGAAGGGCTATAATATCTCTCTCAGGATTTGACGAATGTATTTGTTTCTTCTTAAGCTGATGTTTAGATTCTTTCGCCCTTAACTTTAAGACCTTTAAATCCCCCATTTCTTTCACAGTTGATTAAATACAGCCCTGAGAAAAGCCCTGACTGACTGTTTAACAGAAAGCTTTTCAAGAGGCTAACAGGCTCTGACCTCAAAGAAATGCTGGTGTTAAATCGACTTGAGGCTTTACCAGAGAGACCAGCTTTTATTAATACTAAGACCACATTAAAGTTTGGATTCCTTATGATTGAGACAATTTCTCCTCCTCACCACCCCAAATTTGAGAATATCATTTTTTCTTTTCCTACCTTGAAATTTGTGTAAGTTCTGCATTCTCAGTGATATATGAAATGTAATTTTGTATGTTAATAATGTTATTCATTGTGTTACCATGACGTTGGGTGTGGTACCTGTACTCCAGGCATAGCCAGGATCCACCACTGAGAGCTGAATCACTTACAACAAAATATGTTAGCAGAGTTGGTAAACAGCTGGGGCTCTGAGCCTTGGGAGTGTCTTTCCCTCATCCATAATGACTCTTCCTGGACCCTCCTCCGGGACTTCAGATGACTGGGTGTTAAATAATTACGGAATCATCTATTGGTGTGTCTGATATGCAGAACATCTATCTCCCCAAAGAAAGGAGAAAAGCTAAAGAGAAAAGAGCTCTCAGTTAACCATTTAATGACTTGATGTTATGGTACTAATTCCTTTACTAAACAGTCCAAACTCCATGTGAAAAGAAAGATACCTACTTCCTTAGTAGTTAGTGAAATGATCCAAAATATTTTGGAAAGTTATAGTTTCATATGTTCTGTCTTAAAAATTGAAATATGATAAAGTAGTGCATAGACTTAAAATTACTGAAGAATGGGCAAGCAAAGATTTTAAATTACAGCATTATGCATAGTAGTGTATTTTATTCATGTATGAAATTTATATGAAATGAACACAAATTTTATTTTTTCTCACCTGAGATGATTCTCAAAAATGTATTAATAAATGCTATACTACATTATAATTTAGCAGGCAGGAATAGAAATACATAATTTATCCAGGGACATCTGACTGTATTAAATATAAAGTCAATCGTATGTTTCATTTGGCTATTGTCTATATTATAGACAATGTATTTTAAAATGGTTAAGAGCATAGATAATGCCTGTGATTATTTCCTGGTTTTACTGCTTGGGCAAGATATTCAAACTCACTGTGCCTCAGTTTCTTCATCTATAAAATTGGGATAATAATAACATTTACTTCATAGGATTTTTCTGAGGGTTCATTGAGCTACTATTACAATGTATTTTAGTATCATTTGCCATTATTCATAATACATAAAATACTTTTTCAATTCATATTGTAGAATACAAGAATTGACATAATCTCCTATACATTAGGATATATCCATCTATAGATATTCTCTTTACTTTGGGGAATATCTGTAGATAAACATATACCTTTTACACATCAGTGATTCTCAAGAGATATACAATATCCCACAATATACTGCTCTCACAAAGTAGGCATGCCAGAATCTCTCTCTCTCTCTCTCTTTTTTTTTCCCAGGACGGAGTCTTGCTCTGTCACCCAGGCTGGAATGCAGTGGCACAATCTCAGCTCACTGCAACCTCCACCTCTGGGGTTCAAGCAATTCTCCTGCCTCATCCTCCTGAGTAGCTGAGATTACAGGTGCAAGCCACCATACCTGGTTAACTTTTGTATTTTTAGTAGAGACCAGGTTTCACCATGTTGGCCAGGCTGGTCTCGAACTCCTGAACTCATGATCTGCCCTCCTCGGCCTCCCAAAGTGCTGAAATGATAGGCATGAGCCACCATGCTTGGCCTGGCATGCCAGAATCCCTTAAACAATCTAGATATTTAGTATTTATTTTTGAATGATTCTTGGCTTGAAAACGTTTAGAACCTCTAGCTTAAATTATAATACATATTTTATGATCAGATTATTTTTAAATGTTGATAGCATTGTGACATTCTACCAGGTAGTATTTAACATATATATTGAAAACTCTGTTAAGCCTCCTGCCTATCAGAAAATCTGTATTATCTTGACATTTTGCTGTGTAGCTATTATATCTATAGAAAAGTGATTCAGGTTAGTGTTTTGTTTATTGTTTTGAAGTCATGAAACTGCCTACTACCCTTCTAAGGCTATTTATTATTGAAGGAGAAGAATATTTGGATATAGTGTTTTGAATATGAGTGCATGTATAAAACTCAGCTGATCAAGGTTGAAATTTCAGTCCTGACACAAGATGTGAAACTATAAAAAGTTAAATAAATTTGCTGAAAATCAATTTTTTTAATTTCTAAAACTGGCATGACGAAAGGACCTAAAAGATTTAATAAGTACTTCTTAGATATTAATTAATTCTTTAGGACAAATGAAATGAATCATAAAATAGAAATTCTGAGATTGACCTAAAATGGCAACTTTAAATTTACCAACTAAGGAGGTTAGGACAAAACAAGTAAACAACAAAACAGCAATCTACTCTCAATTTATTTCCTAAGAGAAAAAATATTTTAATATCAAAAGACAGCTGAAAACACAACTTCAGGAAAAAGGACAGCTCTTTGATTAGAATATTTCATGTGCGTCCCTGTAAAGAGACCACTAAACAGGCTTTGTGTGAGCAATAAAACTTTTAATCACCTGGGTGCAGGCCGGCTGAGTCCGAAAAGAGAGTCAGCGAAGGGAGATAGGGGTGGGGCCGTTTTATAGGATTTGGGTAGATAAAGGAAAACTACAGTCAAAGGGGGTTGTTCTCTGGCGGGCAGAGTGGGGGTCACAAGGTGCTCAGTAGGGGAGCTTTTGAGCCAGGATGAGCCAGGAGAAGGAATTTCACAAGACAATGTCATCAGTTAAGGCAGGAACAGGCCATTTTCACTTCTTTTGTGGTGGAATGTCATCAGTTAAGGCAGGAACCGGCCATCTGGATGTGTACCTGCAGGTCACAGGGGATATGATGGCTTAGCTTGGGCTCAGAGTCCTGACATTCCTGTCTTCGTATATTAATAAGAAAAATAAAATGAAATAGTGGTGAAGTGTTGGGACGGTGAAAATTTGGGGGGATGGTATGGAGAGATAATGGGCGATGTTTCTCAGGGCTGCTTCGAGCAGGATTAGGGGCGGCGTGGGAACCTAGAGTGGGAGAGATTAAGCTGAAGGAAGATTTTGTGGTAAGGGGTGATATTGTGGGACTGTTAGAAGAAACATTTGTCATTTAGAATTATTGGTGATGGCCTGGATATGGTTTTGTATGAATTGAAAAACTAAACGGAATAAGAGAAGGAGAAAAACAGGTTATTAAAGGTCTAAGAATTGGGAGGACCTAGGACATCTAATTAGAGTGCCTAAGGAAATTCAGCATAGTCCTGTCAGCAAAGATTATTTATTTACTTCAGGAGTTAAGAGTGGTAGTTTGGGGATAGCACCAGGAGATATCAGCTGTGATGGCTTGGGGAAACAGTGTAAACCGGCAGTGTAAACAAGAGCAGGGCATGTATGAGTAGCTGAGAATGATGAGTAGGAGTATGACTAGACAGAAGATAGTAGGGATGACAAGTTTTTTGGGGGCACAGTCTAAGTTAGTCTGGTGTCTGGAATGAGACTGGGGCCTAATAAAAAGGAGCATCTATACAGGAGCTCAAATGGGCTGTACCCTGTAGCATTCTGAGGACAGGTCTGACTTCTGAGAAGGGAAAGTGGTAAAAGTATTGTCCAGTCCTTTTTAAGTTGGTGGCTGAGCTTGGTGAGGTGTGTTTTTGAAAGACCTTTAGTCCGTTCTACTTTTCCTGAAGATCGAGGACTGTAAGGGATGTAAAGGTTTCACTGAATACTAATAGCCTGAAAAACTGCTTGGCTGATTTGACTAATAAAGCCTGGTCTGTTATCAGACTTTATAGAGGTGGGAAGGCTAAACTGAGGAATTATGTCTGACAGAAGGGAAGAAATGACTTCAATGGCCTTCCCAGACCCTGTACCTATCCAGTGAAAGTGTCTACCTAGACTAAGAGGTATCTTAGTTATCTGACTCGGGGCATGTTGAGTGAAGCTAATTTGCCAGTCCTGGGTGGGGGCAAATCCTCGAGCTTGATGTGTAGGGAAGGGAGGGGGCCTGAATAATCCCTGAGGAGTAGTAGAATAGCAGATGGAACACTGAGAAGTTATTTCCTTGAGGATAGATTTCCACGATGGAAAGAAAATGAGAGGTTCTAAGAGGCGGGCTAGTGGCTTGTACTATAGCATAGCCTGCCTTTGCTGGTGTGTGGCGATTAGGCCTGGTGGAACTGCCATCAATAAACTAAGTGTGATCAGGGTGAGGAACAGGAAAGAAGGAAATATGGGGAAATGAGGTGAATCAGGTGGATCAGAGAGATAGAGTCATGGGGGTCAGGTGTGGTATCAGGAATAATGTGGGAGGTGGGATTGAAGTCTGGGCCAGGAACAATGGTAATTGTGGGACTTAACAAAGAGTGAGTACAGCTGAAGGAGCCGGGGAGCAGAAAGTATATGCATCAGGTATGAGGAAGAAAATAGATTTTGGAAGTTACGAGAAACGTAGAGAGTAAGTTGAGCATAGTTTGTGATTTTGAGGGCCTCTAAAAGTATTTGTGTGTGTGTGTGTGTGAGATGGAGTCTCGCTCTGTTGCCCAGGCTGGAGTGCAGAGGTGTGATCGTGGCTCACTGCAAGCTCCACCTCCTGGGTTCACGCCATTCTCCTGCCTCAGCCTCTCCGAGTAGCTGGGACTACAGGCGCCCGCCACCACGCCCGGCTAATTTTTTTGTATTTTTAGTAGCGACAGGGTTTCACCGTGGTCTCGATCTCCTGACCTCATGATCCGCCCACCTCGGCCTCCCAAAGTGCTGGGATTACAAGCGTGAGCCACCATGTGCGGCCTCTAAAAGTATTAGGGTGGCAGCAGCTACTGCACAGAGACGTGATGGCTAGGCTAAAACAGTAAGGTCAAGTTGTTTGCACACAAAGGCTACAGGGTGCGGTCCTGGCTCTTGTGTAAGAATTCTGACCACACTAACCATGCCTAGGAAAGAAAGGAATTGTTGTTTTGTAAGGGATTGAGGTTTGGGAGATTAATTAGACACAATCAGCAGGGAGAGCACGTGTGTTTTTATGAGAATTATGCTGCGATAGGTAACAGATGAGGATGAAATTTGGGCTTGACTGAAGTAATGGGGTCTGTCTGTGAAGCCTTGCGGCAGTACAGCCCAGGTAATTTGCTGAGCCTGATGGGTGTCAGGGTCAGTCCAAGTGAAAGTGAAGAGAAGCTGGGATGACGGGTACAAAGAAATGGTAAAGAAAGCATGTTTGAGATCCAGAACAGAATAATGGATTGTGGAGGGAGGTATTGAGGATAGGAGAGTATATGGGTTTGGCACTATGGGTTGGATAGGCAAAACAATTTGGTTGATAAGGCATAGATCACGAACTAACTTGTAAGGCTTGTCTGGTTTTAGGACAGGTAAAATGGGGGAATTGTAAGGAGAGTTTATAGGCTTTGAAAGGCCACGCTGTAGCAGGCGAGTGATAACAGTCTTTAATCCTTTCAAAGCCTGCTGTGGGATGGGATATTGGCATTGAGCAGGGTAAGGGTGATTAGGTTTTAATGAGATGGTAAGGGGTGCATGATCGGTTTCCTAGGAGGGAGTAGAGGTATCTTATACTTGTGGGTTAAGGTGGGGGGATACAAGAGGAGGACGCAAAGGAGGCTTTGGATTGGGAAGAAGGGCAGCAATGAGATGCAGCTGTAGTCCAGGAATAGTCAGGGAAGCAGATAATTTAGTTAAAGTGTCTCAGCCTAATAAGGGAACTGGGCAGGTGGGGATAACTAAAAAAGAGGGCATAAAAGAGTACTGTCTAAGTTGGCACCAGAGTGGGGAGTTTTAAGAGGTTTAGAAGCCTGGCTGTCAATACCCACAAGAGTTATGGAGGCAAGGGAAACAGGCCTTTGAAAAGAAGGTAATGTGGAGTGGGTAGCCTCCATATTGATTAAGAAGGGGATGGACTTACTTTCCACTGTGAGTTATCTAAAGCTCGGCAGCTGTGATGGTCTACGGGGCTTCCGAGGCAATTGGGCAGCGTCAGTCTTCAGCTGCTAAGCCGAGGAGTCAGAGAGCCTTGCGCCAGAGTTCCAGGGGCTCTGGGAGTGGCTGCCAGGTGAGCTGAACAGTCCGATTTCCAGTGGGGTCCCGCACAATTGGGGGAATCCAGGGCTGCTGGCATTCCTTGGCCTGGTGGTCAGATTTCTGGCACTTGTAGCAAGCTCCTGGGGGAGGAGGTTCTGGAGGAACGCCTGGCCGCTGCAGTTCAGGCGTTTGGAAGTTCTCGTGTGCTGGAGATGTGGCTGGGGTTTGTCTCACAGTGAAGGCAAGGAATTGCAACTTCTTTCTATTATTGTACACCTTGAAGGCGAGGTTAATTAAATCTTCTTGTGGGGTTTGAGGGCCGGAATTTAATTTTTGGAGTTTTATTTAATGTCAGGAGCAGATTGGGTAATAAAATGTATTTTGAGAATAAGATGGCCTTTTGACCTTTTAGGGTCTAGGGCTGTAAAGTGTCTCAGGGTTGCTGCCAAGCAAGTCATGAACTGGGCTGGATTTTTATATTTGATGAAAAAGAGCCTAAACGCTATCTGATTTGGGATAAAGAAAATGGAGCATTAACCTTGACTTGCCTTTAGCTCCAGCCACCTTTTTAAGAGTAAATTGCTGGGCAGGTGGGGGAGGGCTAGTCACGGAACGAAACTGTAAGCTGGACCAGGTGTGAGGAGGGGAGGCAATAAAAAGATTATAGTGTGGAGGAGCGGAGGCTGAGGAAGAATTGGCACCGAGCTCGGTCTGGCGAGGAGCAGCCTGGGGAGGAGGGGAGAGGTCAGATGGGTCTGTAGAAAAGGAAGATTAGAAAGACTCAGGGACGCTTGGGGTTGCGACTGAGGGGACAGGCGGGAGGGAAAGAAGGAAGATTAGGGATGAGTTGCATTGGGAACAGAGACTAGAGAGGGACAGATGTGTAAAAGAATGCCTGGACGTCAGGCACCTCAGACCATTTGCCCATTTTACGACAAGAATTATTTAGATCTTGTAGGATGGAAAAATTGAAATTGCTGTTTTCTGGCTATTTGGAAGTACTGTCGAGTTTGTATTGGGGTCAAGCAGCATTGCAGAAGAAAATAAGATGCTTTGATTTTAGATCAGGTGAGAGTTGAAGAGGTTTTAAGTTCTTAAGAACACAGGCTAAGGGAGAAGAAGGAGAAATGGAAGGTAGAAGCTTGTCTTCCTTTTGCCTTCCTTTGCCTTCCTTTTCTGTAGCTACTAAGAATGACTTCATTGATTTCATTAATAAAAAGGCATTTATATTTAATACTCATCTAGTTAAGCCTTGCAAAGTGTAGAGAAACCAGAAAGGGAAGTCAAAGAATTCTGTGGCTCTATTCATTCAACAAGTGCTGTAAAGCAGCTCAGCTATCACTTAATGTATGTGATGAATTTTATCATTAATTTTAAAATCTTAAAATGAACTCTAGTGTTTCGTTTCATAGGCTTGAACACTTCTTATTTTTGTTTTGCAATTTCTATAGTGTTCTCTGTATTATCTGGATCTGTCAACCTGGCTTTATCTGAGTACTTGACATGCAGGGTTATGGAGAGTAAGTAGCAGTAGATTGACGATGAAGATGTGAATTCCAGTCCAGATTCTGCCACTTACTAGCAGAATCTAGTCAGATAAAGCTTCTGAATTTCAGTCTTCTCATCCATAAAGTGAAGATGATTAACAACAGTTTACTAATCTTAAATAGTTGTGACTATACCTGTATCCCTTATCTCATGTTCCCCATAAATATGGGCACATACTATATGTGAATAAAAATTAAAAATTAAAAAACAATGTATATTAAAGCATCACATAAAACCTTAAAGCACTCAGTAAATTTTAAGAAACGATGGGATTAAGAAGACAGCAGACAAGGTTTTAGTAATCTCAAACAGATGAGCAGGAAAGCAGACAAAAATTACCAATACCTCGAATAAAAGAGAAGATGTAACCTAGATCCCATTAAAAAGGTGATAAGAAGATGTTGTGAACAATTTAAAAACAATATATTGGACAATTTAGATGAAATAGACAAATTATTTGAAAAACAACTTAATTAAAACTGACCTAAAAAGAAGGGCAAGAAAGATCTCTTTAGGATAATAGAAATGTCCCATCGAAAGGTTGTTTTACTTTGAGGTATAATTTATACATAAAAATGCATAAATCTGAAGTTTTAAGTTAGATATCTTTTGACAATTGTATATCCATGTAAACATCCAAATCTAGAAAACCGAATTTATTTGTAGCTAACCCATAACTATTTAGTTCATACAGCTTTTATTTGTGCCTTACCTAAAGGTTCTTTTATAAATGTAAAATACTTCCATTTTATAGTTAGTCCTGAGTAGAGGAGAAGGAAGGCAAATGTCTGAACTAGAATTAAAATCTTGAGGTCTGCTCTTAGAAGCACTGTTCCAAGCTTTACTTCGGAAATTTTATTGAAGGCATGGCGATTATAGTGTGTTAATTGGTGGATCCTAAATGATCCTAGAACCTGTGAATGTGAACTTATATGGATAAAGGATATGTGCAAATAAAATTATGAATCTTGAGATAACTGGGTGGGCTCAAAATCCTATGACAAGTGTTTCTCTGAGAGAAGAGATGACAGATAGAGAAGGAGGTCATGTGAAGAACAAAGCAGAAATAAGAGCTACATAGCTACAACTAAAGAATATTTACAGCCACCAGAATCCTGAAGAGTCAAGGAAGGAATCTCATAAAGCCTCAGGGAATGAATAGAGGGGTGCAGAGCCATAGGTGATATCAATATGGACAGCAAAACAAAAATGCTCTTGAGTTCTCAAACATCTTTCTAGCTCATAAGCTGATGGTTTGTTTTTTGTTTTTTGGGGTTTTTTGTTTGTTTTTGAGGCATAAACTAAAGGTATCTAGGCTTCAGAGAACTACCTTCAGGTGTAATTGAACAAAAAAACACAACGAATATTATAATTATTTTTTCCTTCCTGATGTGAAATCATACTGCATTGGTCACTTGCAATGTGTTAGGTATAAACAAGTTGTTTGCCTCTTCCTCTTCTTTTGCTGGAAATAAACAAAAAACAATTCTCAAGAAAGTTGAAGGGAGAGGATGTAAAAAGAGATCTCTCTGTGACTCATATGTAGAGTTAATAATAAACTCTGTATAGTTAGTGCTGTGAGATCTTAGAATTTGTGGGGCTGATAAATAGGATCTTGGACGTGACCTCAGTCATTTTTTTAAGTCAGCTTATTAATACAACCAAACTTTCCAGAGTTCCTCCACATTTTCCTGATCTTTATGCCAGACATGCCTAAATGGATTCTTCTTTTTAGAATAACAGCACAGATTTGGAAGCATTAACAAATACTAATCACTTATTTTACTGCATGGAATAGTTAATATTTATTAAGAAAGCTTAATAGCTTGGTGATATCTATTCACTCAATTGTTTACCTTCAAAATATCAATTAAAGACATTCATTATAAGATGCCTTAATTTGTGAAATACTCTGCTAAGTGAACCTTTTCTTATTTCTTTGTAGTTGTCCTTTAGCTTTTCCAACCTCATGATCTGACTAAAAAGTGCGAGGTAACAAAAAATTACATAAACATAAATTATTTAGTTAATGATACATGGTATGTATAATAGATAGGATAAGTATACACTCGGTGATTAAGGCAAACTATGTCAGAGATTAGCTTAAAGAAAGCCTAAAATACGAATACTGCATCAAATGGATGTATTTTATTGGCATATAAGAACTTTAGGACTGAAAACATATCTGGATTGATTGAAATGATTCACATTTTTAAGATTGGCATTATAATTAATTACCCCCACCTCAAAAGTACTTTACAAGAAATAGCAACATGTTTGGGAAGCACAGACACATATATGTACACACTGACACAGAGTTGATTTCTAGCATCGAGTTTCTAAAAACTGTTTTGTGACATTGTAGAATTATTAATCACTTGTTTTTTTCATGTTTTACTTTGTATATTTGGGTAGAATTAACATTTCTAATATCTCTTCCAAGTCTAAAATAAGGATACTAAATCAATCTAGATAGAAGTACAGAAGTGCCTTGAATATTTTGAATAAAGCTAATGCTAGGACCTAAAAAGTGTAATATGAAAATGAGTGTATTCAGAAAACAATGTGCTAATATTGTTCCACATTTGACCCTTGGATAGTTACAGTTCTATTTAAACTCCACATTACCTCAGGTCTATTTTACTTTGAATAGCTATGAGAATGTCATGTTTCAAAAATTATGGGTGTTATTACCTTTTTCCTCATTCCAGCATATTATGAATGTCAGTGCCATTCAAAGCTTGCTCGCAAGTGTTTTAATTTCATATATTAAATTTAAGTATTGATGTGTATGCCTTCTGATTGCAGAAAAGAGAATATTGCAATGTGAGACGTGCACATGGGACTTTTTAGATTTAATTTTATTTAGTCTAAGCAAGGAGTTTTTGATGATATCATTTAAACTGTGCGTAGTGTTTTTGCTGCATGTTGAGAGTAGATAGATGAAGGCTTGCAGGAAATTGGAACAAAAGGTGGGGAAATGATCTTTGTTAACATAAACACACAGAATCTTGGGATATTAATCACTTTGGCCATGGAGAGATTTCATGATACAGGAATGAAAGTGTGAGCTGTAGCCTCGAATAAACCTGGATTTGAGCCCTAGGTCTACTCACTGGTTCTCATTTGTAAAGAGGGAGTAATAATAGTTTCTGTCTGATAGGTATGTCTGTTGATTAAACTAGGTGACATGTGGAGAGTACTTGTCCCAGTACTGATACACAGAAAGCACTATAGTTATTCTATTCATCTCAGGCCATGTATCTTTGAGTGCCAGCTAAAGAGAAGGCATTGCTTTTGTTCATTTAATCGCTACTAACCATATGTGACAAAATGTTTCAAATTATTGTTTCTGAAAAACATGCAAAAGGGTTCATTTTGGTGTGGTTGTGAGTTGAAGTTTAGTTAACTCACTCTAGCCTAGAATGTAATTACACATGACCCTAGAATATTTTCTTCTCTTCCATGTATGTGCTAACACTGAATTTCACCATATTTACATCCCACCCTCATTTCAATGTCTTTGTTTCTATTGGTTCATCTACTTATAATGGTTTTTCTGGGTAACTTTATTGAACTCTGAATTCCTTTTCCTGAAGACTATGACCCATTAATTTATCCCTCATATTTTTTGTATTTTTAATACAAATACTCTTCTGGGTACTTTCTCTAGCATTAAAAATATGTCCATGTCAATGTTATCTTATACACAGTGAATACAGTTTTTGTTGATTCTTTAACTTTCTTTAGCTAGTAATCTATTTTTTAACTTTTCAAGATAATCTTAATTTCTAGAAAGAATAATGTAGTTCATAGTTGATGTCTCATTTCTCCTCATATTTACTCCTCACCTGATTTTATTCTGTATCCTGTTCTCGCAACTCCACAGAATCTTCTCTGACAGAAGAAACCAAGTATCTCCGAAGTGCCCCCTCTAAGGCATAATTTTCATCTTAATCTTACTGTATTTCCTTGCTTTCTTTTCTGTATTGATTATTTATTCCCATTCTCTACTTTTTGACTCCCATGGAATAACAGTTACATGCAATAACAGTTACATGCTTCTCCATACACTTTTCTGACAATTCCATCTATAACATCTTCATGAGTTTTGCTTTTATCTTTCCACCTCTTAAGTATTGGTGCCACTCAGAGATCTTACCACTTAGAGATCTGTTCTACACTCAGTATACTTCTAAGTCTATGTGTGTTTCACATTACATTTTAACTACCATGTAAATGTTTCTCAAATTATTGTTATATCTCCAGTTCAGAATTTGGTCTTGAACTTCAGACCAATATAGTCATACACCATCTAGATGATTTTTTGAATGTCCCACAAACATTTCACCTCAAATATTTAAGATTTTCTGCCCTAAACTCTCACATTTCTATAATTTCTAAATTAATTAAATATTAACCTATTTATTCTATCAAACAAGAGTGGAACATAACAAGTTGATGTATCTGATCATTTTAATTTATAAATATTCTGTGATGGGTAGTTAGATCAGGAGAATGAAATCCAGCAATCAACAGAAACCTTAAGGCAATTTAGAATCCTTTTTAATCTTTAAAGAAAATCCAATAAACACTTGAAAAACAAAATCAATGAAGAGTTTTAAATGTTTCTTTTTTGATTTGCCGCAGGGTCCGAGTTTTCTCTCCGAGGCCCTTTTTTCTACACGAGCAACAAAAATTGAAGAAACGGATCCGTCTTTCAACCTTCATGAAACCATTACTAAGGTAGGGGAGAAGTGCATTCATAAATAGGTGGGAAATATTTGTTCTTTATTGGTAGATGGAGTAAAGGAACATAACCAATCAAGAGTAATCCATATATTTTCATTTGTAGAATATATGAGAAAGGATTTTAGTACATCCTATTATTTTACTAAGGAATAAATAATTCGTTCAAGATCATACAGACCCATAACTGATCATTTGTATCACAAATCAATTTTTAATAAAACAATGAGTTTTTTTCCCTTAATCTGAAAGAAGAGTTGTATGATAATCTCAAATATACCTCTTCACTTTAGATTATGGGGAAATAAAAAATGGACCTTTGCATTTTTCTGTCTTCAATAGTTTGTTTAAATAGTTAAGGTACTTGTTTATGATAATTTTTAGTTGCAGAAAAAAAGGCTACTTTTTAAAATGAAAAAGACTGCATTTATAATTAGAAAGTCTTTTACTGAATGGCAATCATACTTATATTTTTAACATACAGATGTCCCCCAACTTGTAATGGTTCAACTTTCTATTTTTTGGCTTTATGGTGGTTCAAAAACACTACGCATTTAGTAGAAATCCTATATCAGGTACCCATACAACCATTCGGTTCTTCACTTTCAGTGCCATATTCGACAAATTACATGAGATATTCAAGACTTTTTTCTATAAAATAGGCTTTGTGTTAGATTTTGTCCAGTCGTAGGCTAATGTAAGTGTCTGAGCATATTTAAGATAGGCTGGGCGAAGATACGATGTTCAGTGTTGTTTGTATTAAATTCATTTTCAACATGTATTTTTAACTTATGGACATAACCCCGTCATAAGTTGTGAAACGTGTGTATTTTTATAGCAGTGAGTTAATTATATAAAGAAAATTAAATTTTACGGTATGGAGCAAATAAGTTTAATGTTCCTGACATCACATGGCATCATATGGATTTTTACATTTACCAATTATTTAACCTGTCATCACCTGCCTTTTGGGGATAGACTTTATAGAGAATACTGACATTTTGGTACCATTAAAATAATGTCTCTCTCTATGTATATATATATGAATTATTTATATTTTTATATTTATGTATGGATTATTTACATATATATATTTTCTTGAAAGATTGAATCATTCTTAAATCTTAGTGCAACTTTATGTAGTTGTTTTTTTCTTTAAAAAGGAGGAAATATGGTAAAGCGAACTGAGTGAGTGTCAATAGAATGAGCTCGGAATACAAAGACTAGAGCCCGTGTCTGTCTTTGACCCTGAAGAGCTGTGTGAATTAATTTTTTTCCAAACCTTTAAAATAAGAGGAGTTTGAATTACATTTTACTTAAAATTATTCTAAGCTCAAAATATCTAAATCTTAGCTATACATTTATTATGTTTGGCAAAATCACCTAACAGGAAGCCTATCCCAGTTCTTTATTTAGTTTTTAGTATCCCCCTCCTTTGATCATATTTTTTTTGTATATAACAGGATAGAAGTGCACCCAAAACACCTCCTTAGTATTCAAAATCTTAGCTGTATTTCTAATACTTGGAGATTTTATATATATACATATATATATATACACACACATATATTATATATACGTATATATACACACACACATACACACATATAAACATGCATTAATGAATATATAGTTTAATGAATTCATATATATTCATAAATATATATGATATATTTCTAATACTTGGAGATTTTATATATATGTATATACTCAGACACACACATAAGCACTCATGAATGGATATATATTTTTATGAATTCATATACATTCCTATACATATATATGAATATATATATTTAAATGAATTCAAATACAATGAATATATATATTTGTTCAAATATTCTAGACACTCAGAGTCTACATTTATTTATTTTTAAGCAAAGCATTAGAGAATTTTAGGGCAATGAAATAGCAATATTTTCTCCATTTTTTTCCTGCTTTTGTGGGAATCATTTAAATCAACGATTTTTGTGGAAGGGATAATTTGAGGCAATGTTGACATGAGACATAGAATGAAATGATGGTGTCTAGCATCAGAAATCCTCAGCCAGAGAAAATGCTAGGCTTTTCATTTCAGAGGTATAAACATATACTGATTCTCGTTGCCTGAAGTCTTGACCACACTTAAGAATTTCAACTCCTGAGAACATGTAGGGAAGCAAGGATTGGTCAGAAATGGAGTACAGGGGCACAGAACACATCCTGAACGTATGCAATTGTTCTTTTTTAATTAGTGTGAAACAGACAGAAAATAGAGGCCGTTAGAGAGAAGATAACGGATTTGTTCACAGATATTGGAATATATTTTACGTGTGTTTTCAAATATGTTTGATGAGTGAACAGATAGTTATTGACCCATTAAGTGGATATTGGAAAGAATTATATGTCCAAGAGAAGATACAACCTGCATAGGTTGAGAAGCAAGAGTTCCGTGAGGTTTTTTTATGATGACATATAACTTACCCAATGTTGATTCTGTTTCCTCAGTCATCATGTCTACTTGCACTCATGTTGGAAACATTGATCAAGGAATGAAATTGTGCTTCACAAGTTCAGTCTTACTTCACCAATAGCAGAACTGAGAAACCATAAGATGAAGTAATTAATAGATACTTCATTTTAATGTCAGATTTTATCAACAGAAAAATGAAATATATAGAGGGGTTGAATAGAGTACAGGATATATGGAGCATGGGTTTTAGTTCTATCGTGGCTACAAAATTGTTATTCTATTTAGTAGAACTTTGTTTTATTTTCTATGACAAAAAGGAGTACACTCATAATGCGTTTCCTTGCTAGGATTCTGTGAGGTTGAAATAGATGATGTATACATTTTCTCTAGAAATGAAGTATGTATTTAATTAAGTATTACTATTAACTCATTAAAAAAACTAGTATTAAAATCTGTCAAGTAGGCCCTTATCTGCATTTTCTGAATTTTGTGTTTACTATAAAATATACATATATGGATAATATAGATATAAAAACGTAACCAAACTAATTTTAAATGCTAAGAGTACACTAAGTTAGTGTGTACAAACAGAATATAAATTTTAATTTGTGAAGAGTTGAGGCCTTTAGAATACTTTTTTTCACTAAGGATAAATAGTATTTTTATCAACGTATCAACATATCACAGTTATAGTATGCTTCTATTCTGAATAATAGTGTGGTTTATAAATAACATTCAGCCTTGAAATTTAAAAACCCATCTAGGTATACATTCTCAGTTCTCAATTATGACAAAACCAATTTTCACAAAAATATGAAAAACACTTGGTAAAATTATGAAGCAAAATGATTACTAGTATCATGTCAATATTAAAGCATTTTCAAGAAACTAGAGGTAATTGAAATTCTGAAGATACTACTTTTTATTTCTTCCAATAAAAGTTTGTATTTGATATAGCATCATAGCACAATCACATATTTTATATTACCTAATTAATTAAATATAATAAATATGTATATCTAATATAATATAAACATGTAATACAACGATTATCCTCTTCCAATGAGTAACTCTTTTTCTTCTAGACTTTGCTATAGATTACAAGTATGATTTCATGCCAAATTAAATTTTAATTTCTACATATTAGGAAGTTAATAATTTATAAATAGGGTTTTGCTGAATGTAAACAATATTTTATTTTATTTTATCATTTGTGTAAATTTATGGGGTAGAAGTGCAATTTTGTTACATGAACAGATCTCATAGTGGTTTGGTTAGGGCATTTAGAGTATCTCCCAAGTGACATACGTTAAGCAATAAAATAAATAAACCATACTCATATGTGGGATGTGAACTGTGAGTCCTTGAAAGTAGCTTTCCACTGTTTTCCTGTAGTTCTTTTTTTTTTTTCTTTTTTTTTTTTTGTTTTACAAAGTTTGAATTTGTCTTGGCGTTTGTCTTTTTGGTATAAAGCATGACACCTAAGAAAATAACGAATGAGGCTCAATATTGATGCCAATAGGTGTAATTCATCATGACTTCAATGACAGTCAGGTGGTACAGTATAAAGTTGCTGAAGGGCAACACATGCTGCATCAGTGTTGGAGATGTTTTTCTTTTCTTTTTTTTTTGAGATGGAGTCTCGCTCTGTCGCCCAGGCTGGAGTGCAGTGGCTCGATCTCGGCTCACTGAAAGCTCCGCCTCCCGGATTCATGCCATTCTCCTGCCTCAGCCTCCCGAGTAGCTGGGACTACAGGCGCCCGCCCACCATGCCCTGCTAATTTTTGTATTTTTAGTAGAGACGGGGTTTCATCGTGTTAGCCAGGATGGTCTCGATCTCCTGACCTTGTGATCCGCCCGCCTTGGCCTCCCAAAGTGCTGGGATTACAGGCGTGAGCCACCGCGCCCAGCCCCTGAAGTTGTTTTTCTTATCTCCCATAATTACATTAAAATTATCATAGAAACCAAACTAATTCCTTCATTGACTAAACCTAAACATGAATTAAATGCCAATGTAAATCCTAGGTACTTAATCCTTTAATAAGTGAATAAAAATGGCCATGTATTCATGTTTTTAAATAGGCTTATTTTTCCTTCCATGCCTAGGAATTTTCTAGTTATGTTTCTAAAGTTTCAACATTTATCTCCTAAATTGTTATTAGCTATCTACACATTCTAATAATCTACTATAGTCCCAACATTCAGCAAGACACTTGCAATACCAAAATGGTTACTACACAGGAGAGATCTAAGAGAATAAACAAGGTAAATAAATCATTTTAGTAAATTATGTCATATTAAAAGAGATGATAGTAATGTGGACAAAATATGGGAGGAAAGAAGATGGAGCTTTTGCCTCTGACACGGTTTGGGTCTGTGTCCCCACCCAAATCTCATGTCAAATTGTAATTCCCAGGTGTTGCAGGGGGGACCTAGTGGAAGGTGATTGAATCATGGGGGCAAACTTCCCCCTTATTGTTCTCGTGATAGTGAATGAATTCTCACAATATCTGACGGTTCAAAAGTGTGTGGCACTTCCCCCTCTCTCTCTCTCTCTCCTACTCCCTCATGGTAAGATACACTTGCTTCCCCTTCCCCTTCTGCCACGATTGTAAGTTTCCTGAGGCCTTCTAGCCATGCTTCCTGTACAGCCTGTGGAACTGTCACCGCAGAGGTGACATTTGAAGAATTTAAGGAATTTCAACTTGATCTTAATGTCAATGAGTTTCTTTTGACAGTGCTTTAAAGATCAGGTTGTTGATAAGAGTGTGTGAAAAATAATTACATGTATTTTGGAAAACAGAGACAGATTTGTGAGACAGTTTTAAGATTGGAGGACAGGATGTATGATATAGGAGCCATGAAATAGCGTGAAGAGTCAAAGATAATTTTAATAGTTCTATCTTAAGAAAAGTTGATATTATTTCTTAATTATTAATTCAATTAGGGGCTAGCTTGGAGAAAGCGATGATGACTTTGACATTGGATATGTGGAGTTTTGTAGTGCCATAGAGCACGTAATCAGATACATCAAGGAGGCTGTTGAACATGAGGTTGTAGCTCAGAAAGAAGTAAGGTCTAGAAATGCACTGTCATGTATAGTAACCACTAGTCACATGTGGATTTAAATGAAAAATAATTAGAGTAAATAAAAGTTCAATTTCTCAGTGGCATTAGCCATAATTCACATGCTTAGTGATCATGTATGATAGTGGCTACTGTATTTGGCAGCACAGGTTACAGAAAATTTCCATCATGACTGATAGTGTAGATGATGTTACCTTAGCAACACTGGTCCAGATGAGGAAGAGTAAAATGAGACAGGCTAAAAGACCCAGGATAGAGCGGTTCGTGTAGTCCTCAAGAAAGAAATATTATAAGGAGAAAATGTTCAAAAGACTATTCACCCAATCAACTGCTCACTCATTATAACTTTTGAACCAATTTTTTGGAATTCTTGTTTCCCACTTCATTTATGCCCAATCCTCAGATATTTGCTATTCTCAGTAAAAAGCTCCACCTGGCTTGTTCCTCATTACTTTAGTCTACTTTTAACAGATGCAAAATCCTGTATTTATTTTATGTTTTTGGATTTAATATGTTATCACTTTCTTGCTAAAATTCTGTCCCTAATAAACACTCAATTAATGATAATTGGTAACTTGTATTAAAACAAATGAAACAAAATACTGTAGCTACATTTAGAAGAAAAATACTTTAAAAATCAAATGTGAATATACGGCACTTGGAGTGCCAGAAGAAGTTCTATCTATTATATTATGAGATAGGTAGTACCTTTCGTCTGGCACCTCAAATGCTCTATAGTATATATAAAAATCTCTGAATATGAATGGTACATCTAGTGAAACAAAAATGCCCTGATCTATGTGGTACCATGGAAACCAGCAAATGGCCTAATTCTGCTTGTAACTTTCCTCAAGAAGTATCAGTTTATGGCTGGGCGCAGTGGCTCACGCTTGTAATCCCAGCACTTTGGGAGGCCGAGGCGGACGGATCACGAGGTCAGGAGATAGAGACCACAATGAAACCCCGTCTCTACTAAAAATACAAAAAAATTAGCCGGGCGTGGTGGCGGGCGCCTGTAGTCCCAGCTACTTGGGGAGGCTGAGGCAGGAGAATGGCGCGAACCCAGGAGGCGGAGCTTGCAGTGAGCCGAGATTGAGCCACTGCACTCCAGCCTGGGCAACAGAGCGAGACTCCATCTCAAAAAAAAAAAAAAAAGTATCAGTATATTTGTCCTTTCATTGCTTTTCTCATGTTCAGAAAAAAAAATTCCTTATTTTTCAATGGCATAGGATATATAAGATTAATGATATAGGGCTTTCATAAGATTCTGTTTACATATTACAAAAACAGGAAGAGATGGATACACGTTTCTTCCTGTTTTTGTAATATGTAAACAGGATCTTTGAGTAAAATGATTTGGGTATTACAATATGACAAAGAAAAAGTAGTAGGAATAATATGGTATTGATTTCCATTATATATGTGAAGAAAGTGTCACAGTGATATTAAGTTTCAGAATAAGAAAATATTTGTGTAAAGCCTGGAAATCAAGGTAATTTTTATAGAGTTTAAATTCTAGCAATAGAGTTATATTTTCCCTTACTTTATAGCTATACATTTTAACTCAGTTTTGCAGGGGTGTGAATAAAGGTTAATGGTGGGGTCATCAATTATTTAAAAATTAAATAATTTTAATTGTTAACGATTTCTGTAATTATTAATTCAATTTGGCTGTCAATCGTCCTTTAGAGTCAATTAACCTTGGTCTCTTTGATTAATAGATTTATATTTGCTAACATACTATTTTAAATACATGACTTTCAAAATATAAATCTGAATTATTTAAAAATGTCACATTTAAAATCTGTATCTGTTGTTATAATGTTCTTAAGATTCTTGGAGCATGGTAACTGAAAACTTAAAATGATCTTCTCATTTTATAACTATAAAATAAAGAGGCAGACTAAACTGTAGAATAAATTATCTTGAGATGCCATTCTAAGCTATAGCTTTGAAAACTATATCTCAGTAGCGTTTCATAAAGTAAAAGAAAAAGAAAGATCCCAAATACCTTTTATTTAGTTTTTGAGTTTCAAAAATGTTAATCAGGCTAATAGAATTCCTGGTACGGTACATGTTTTTTAAATGCTTAGAAAACCTGGCTAGAATTTTTCATCTGAATGAGCAAATCTGTCTTCCAGGTATGTCTAATGTTGATAAATTGTTTGAATAAAATATGAAAATATTGTATTCTATTTAAGGAAACAAGTTTAAGGTTATTCTAATCTGTATTTGTACATTTGAGGTAATTCTGAAGCTATGAATTTAGAGCTTTTAAAAAAAATCAATTTTTTCTGCTATATCAAATTATTGTTACTAGATGCAAAATGTCTCCATAGAGATTTGTACTCTTAGCTTTCATGACATGAGCTAAAGCAAAAAAATCCCAAGTATGTATTTTCAGTGCAAAGATTGTACTTTGTAATAAAGACTGTTGGTTGGAGCTACTCAAGGGAGATAATAGCATATTAAAACCAACCCCTTACACTTTGAAGAGGAAATAATATAGGTGTGTGTATTTTCCTCATAAGTGCATAATTAAACTTAATATCTTCATTTACTGAAATTGGAGATTGTGCCAACTGTATTTTCTCTTGCCTAGAGAGGTTTGGTTTATTCTTTTTGATTATACTGAACAAATATAATTTGTAAAGACATGCCTTATACTATCAGTTTCTCTTTTGTCTTTTTGTTTTTATTACTCAAAAGTGGATTATTACACAATATGTGATTGTCAAAATTTGACTCAATTTTTAAGCAGAAGTTAATAATCGAAGTAAATACTTCACAAATTTACCAAAAGCTACCATATATTAAGTGTTATTAACATTTATTAAGATAGGAAAAGAAGGCTGCTATTCTTTGAGCATACTTTTAAAAATCTTATAAATACATAAAGACTGATTTCGGCATGTATTTGTTACAGAATCTAAATATATTACATGCATAAATCAGAATGGAAAGTTCTTTCATCACTTATAATTAGTGTGACAATTTTTTAAGGGCACAATAAAACTATTTTAATATGTTTTCATGTTTAATTCAGGAAGTGGTAGTCTTATTCCATAAAGTAACATTTTTGGTGATAGTTGAGTTTTGTATACTCTAAATATAAGTCCTTCTTATTTTAGGGATCTGTCAATAAGTTGAAAGTGAATTTCGAATTTTGATGTTAATTTCTGCATTTTTTCCTCACTTTGAAGAGGAGACTCTACCTTTCTATATCATTGTTGAATAATACCATACTCAAGGTGCTGTAGAAATAGAGACAAAGGGCAGAATACTGAACGCATAACAGAATAACTCTAGGTCGACAGATCAAATATCCCTCCAAAAATGTGTTTAAACAAACTTTCTGTATAATAAAAAGATTTAAAAGCTCCAGACAATGTCTACTTAAAAAAATCAAATGTAACACAACATTCCAGAAGAATCTGGGAAAGTTTTGGAACCTGTTATGACAGTTTAATGTTGATATTAAAGAGTCCTGGAGAGAGTACTTACTGACCCATGGACAACTATAATAAAAGATTCCCCTACATGCACGCACGTGCACACACACACACACACACGATATGGACTAATTAATGGCACTGATTTTCAGTGCTAATCACGCTAATCAATCTTAGTATTGATCCTCGGAAAACCCTAAATTTTGTGTGTGTGTGTGTGTGTGTGTGTGTGCCCTCTTGGTAGACCTCTGCACATAATGACCCTGAGAGTCACTCATCCTCAATATATCACCGTAGACTGCCACTACAAATTGATTGGATTTGACAGATGAGAAAAACCCATTTGCCAATCTGGGTCTAAAATGCTCATCAGTTATACCTTTTACCTTTAAAGAGGGGGGCTACCCTTAGAAACTTCAAGGAATCAACTGGGAACGGTGGCTCACGCTTGTAATTCCAGAACTTTAGGAGGCCAAGCCGGGCAGATCACCTGAGGTCAGGAGTTTGAGACCGGCCTGGCCAATATGGTGAAACCTTGTCTCTACTAAAAATACGAAAAGTAGCTGGATGTGGTGGTGGGTGCCTGTAATCCCAGTACATGGGAGGCTGAGGCAGGAGAATTGCTTGAACCTGGGAGGCAGAGGTTGCAGTGAGCCGAGATCGCACCACTACACTCCAGCCTTGGTGACAGAGCAAGACTCCATCTCAGAAAAAAAAAAAATTCTAGGAATCACTGATTTAAGAAACCCCACGAATGTGAGGAGCTCTGTAAGCATGTGTACTAGCTAATACCCAATTGATTTTTTGGATAGTAATTTACATTCAAAATATGAGGCACTGTAAAAAATATGTAATATTTTAAGACACAGTTTCTTCCTGTCCTTTAAGGGTTAATATTCTTGTCAATGCCAGAAACATTTGAATGCATGCCTCTGTGTATAGCAAGATATTTAAACATTTGATTTCATTCATCACCCAAGAACTTCATGTTGAAAATATTTGGTTGAGAGCAAGTGGTCATTAATTCATTTACACTTATCACTATTTCTCCATTTCAACAGTTGATCCAGCTTTTAACCAATAACCCATAATTGCCAATGTAATGAAATAAGCATACAGGTATTGTGACACTATGCACTTTAAATATTCTTCAACTTTGCTGTCTGCATTTGCTCATGCCCCAATTTGATTTCTCATATTCCAGTCCGAGATATGTTTGTCAATGTTTGATATATGGCGTGGCTATCAGTAATTGGTCTACCAAATAAAAGTCTCAAATTTTTATTTCAGCCATAGTTTAGAAGAGCTTCTCTGAAGCCTAAAATTTCTCTTTGTCATACATAGCCAAAAGCAAAGATGTTGATACGTGATAAAACAGTTGCTATTGTTTGGTTTGTTTGACTCCTACAAACCTCATGTTGAAATTGATGCCCAATGTTGGAGGTGGGGCTTCATGAGAGGTGTTTGGATCATGGAGGTGGATCCCTCATAAATGGCTTGGTATCATTCTCAAAGAAATACGTGAGTTCCCACTAGAGTTAGTTGTTAACAATAGCGTGGCACCTCCCCAGCCCCCTCTTGCTCTCTTGCTTGCTCTCACCATGTGTTCTCTGCACATGCCATCTGCTCTTTGCCTTCTTCCATGAGTGGAAGCAGCCTGAGGCTCTCACCAGAAGCAGACCCTGTTGCCATGCTTCTTGTACAGTCTGCGAAACCGTCAGCCAAATAAATAGTATAAATTTATTTTCTTTATAAATTGCCCAGACTCCAGTACTTCTTTGTAGCAAAACAGACTAAGACAGCAATTAAATACACACTTTTGGTTAGGTGCTTGAAATGGTAGTAATAATGGATTTTATGGACTTTGGAATTGAAATATCAGAGATGCGTATTTAGGCACCTATAGAGATATTACATTAGTTGCTATATATCTCAGTTATTAACATCAAATTTAATAGCTAAAGAATGGAGGAAGGGATAAAATAAATGTGTGACATTTGGAATAATTTTAAAAAGAGCAATATGTGCCAGATAATTTAACAATATGTGACAAACATGAAAAAAGGTTTGTAAAATACATGAATGAAGCATTTTAACAATTAGTATGTTATTATTACCTCGAATCATAAGAAATTTTATCTAAATTCAATAAACATCAGTCACAACTCCTGAATGCCAATCAGTTTATATTCTGTAGAGATATTTATTCGATCCACATAACTGACTGATTTCCACAGCAAAGGAAATAGAAGAGGGATTCTGTGATTCCTTTTAAACTTTTCTTATCCACTTATTTCTTCAGAGAAGGTTCAGATAGAAGACTCAGATGCTCTTACTGAAATGGTACAACATTCAGTTTATTCACATCCTTTAGAGGGCCCTAGGGACAACCATGCTGCCACTTTTGGGGATTTTCCTGATGTCAGTGAGTTCATTATGAAATCAACCTGTTTGACTCCAAGTTTCATTCAGAAAATATGGTCACAGTGCCTAGACCTTGTGTTAAGTTTTAAGAGTTGGCCCAAGGCCAGATGTGGTGGCTCACGCCTGTAATCCCAGCACTTTGGGAGGCTGAGGCGGGCGGATCACGAGGTCAGGAGATTGAGACCATCCTGGCTAACACGGCGAAACCTCTTCTCTACTAAAAATACAAAAAATTAGCCGAGCGTGGTGGTGGGCACCTGTAGTCCCAGCTACTGGGAAGGCTGAGGCAGAGAATGGCATGAACCTGGGAGGCAGAGCTTGCAGTGAGCCAAGATCGCACCACTGCACTCCAGCCTGGGCGACAGAGTGAGACTCTGTCTCAAAAAAAAAAAAAAGGAGTTGGCCCAAGATGACTGTATTCTCTTAATTGGCAACATGGATTGCACAGGTATAGCTTCTTTCGGTACTAGTTATTAGGAACCAAATGCATGATCTTTTTATATAGCTACTATTATGATTAAATTCAAAATATTTTACTTTAAAAATAAATTATATAACTATTTTCCGGAAACCAAAACAGATTAAAATATACGTCATTTGGAAAATCTGAACAAGTATAAGCCTCTAGGGATATTTATACATTTTTATTTTCCTAAAGACTCCATCAAAACAAATCCCATAACTGAAAATGATGATAAAATATTGGCTCTGCCAATGTTCAACACTTAGGCAGCTTTGTAATGAATTGTAGTTGTTCTTATGTGTACTTTACTTCCTTAAGTAGATTACAGTTTCTGTAGTGAAATTTATCCCTTTTTGTCCATCTTTATATGTCCCAACATGCCTAACAGTGACTTTCACTGATCAGTCATGTTAATGACTTGTGATATGTTTTACTATATAAGTGGAATCTCTTCCTTTGAGTATCTCCTGATTGACAGGTGCTTTGTCCCCTTTTCAGTGACGCCATAAAGCATCATGTTTGCCCTAATGTTGCTGGGGTTGAGAGTCACAGTTAAGTAACAGGAATTAAGCCCTTCAGGGAGCGTCTCTAGCAAATAGGTGCACCCGTTAACTAATTACTTCACTTGTTCTTACTGGCTTATCTACTGAACTAGCTTCTGCCCACAGCAGTTTTTTTTCAAAGGTGTTATTCTTTTTTTTTTTTTTTTTTTTTTTTTTTGAGACGGAGTCTCACTCTATTGCCCAGGCTGGAGTGCAGTGGCACGATCTCGGCTCACTGCAAGCTCCGCCTCCCAGGTTCACACCATTCTCCTGCCTCATCCTCCTGAGTAGCTGGGACTACGGGCATCTGCCACCATGCCTGGCTAATTTTTTGTATTTTTAGTAAAGATGGGGTTTCACAGTGTTAGCCAGGATGGTCTCGATCTCCTGACCTCGTGATCCGCCTGCCTCGGCCTCCCAAAGTGCTGGGATTATAGGCGTGAGTGTTATTCTTAAACGTAATCTATTTTTAAGTATACAGAGAATAGGGAACACTTTTGTGGTTGATACACTAAATTTTCTCCACACCTTTAACTTACTTTTTTATTTTAAAAAAATCACTTATTGGATATGTTTAAAGTCCTCTCAGTTTAAAATCCTGAATAGGAACATTTTCTATGGTTACAGTGGGTATTTTAACTCCCCCCACCAACCCGAGTTTGGAAGAATAAAGCTAAGAAAGACCAAGAAATTATAGTTCATCGTATCTGCTTGTAGAGTTTAGTAATCTTGGCTAATCCTCACTCTGTGGAAGGAAGGAGTGAAGACAGTTGGATATGCCAGAATGGATACACTAAAAGACTGGGAACATGGGACCGAGTAGTTAGTGCATGAACTAGAGATTGAAGAGAATCTTAGAAAGCAGAGATGCTTCAGAATAGAAAATTTAAAAACGTGATTTGTATGTTGGATGACGTGAATAAATAATAAAAGTATTTTATAGCAAAGAAAGGTTATTGCTTTTTTGTAAGAATGTGAACTTCATTAAATCTCTCTAGATTACATTTTCTCTTTCAGTTAAATAGTAGGATTCATCCTTCCTGTGGATTACCCATAGATGCACAACAAAGAATAATTAATGTACTATTAATAAGAGAAATGTGACAGGCCACAAATGATGTAGAAAAGTGATTTAAGCATGAGAGACAATGCCACTTATATTAATTTATCAGCACCCTTAATTGTGAAGAAGTGTCAGTGTTCATTGGTGTTTTTTTCCTCATGTTACAAATTCGAATGAGGAGAAAAGAACTAATATTTATTGATGATATATGTGTTCTCACTTTATCCTCATAATAATCTTATGAAGAAAATATTTTTATTCTCCTTGTACAGAGAGGAAAACTGAGTTACTTAGTTGCTTTGAAACTAAGTGAGATATGCATAGATTACAAATGATTGATTCTGATTCCCAGGAAGCATCATTATTTTACTCCACGATGCCTTTTTCATAAATATTTATTTACAGTATATAGAAAAACTCTCTTTATTCACAATAGCATTAACTGTCTTACCCATCATTCATTTGAAGAATATATTTATTCTGTCACACAATCAATGTTTGATACACATGAGTGTATATATATACCATGTTCTAATTAATGATAATGCAATGTTTAACAAGTGATGTATATGTTTTTAAATAAAAAAATTTAAAATCTTATGGAAAATGCAGACAACCAGGAAAATTACAATATGGTTTAATTTATGTCCCAATAAGCATTGCGAAGGCTCTTAAGTAGGAACGGAGAGAGCCAATACATAGGTGCATCACTAAATTGTCTGTTTCACTAGGCAACTGATTTCTCAATTCCTTAGCAAATGACTCAGAAATCCTATGAAAGTCAGGGGTAAAAAAAGGGATGCATTTATCCGTTGCCTTCTGTACCTCATTGCTCAAATGTTCAAATATGACCCTTTTCTGATATCATCTTCCATTTCGTGTTTCCTCTTCCCTCATGACTAGCTTTCTCTAGAACACTCTCCCTTTGAATATGGATGTGGCTCACTCCCAGGCTTCTGGCAGGTCTCCATTTAAACGCCACTTTGTCTCCCAAGCCTTTCCTGGAGATGCTTTATAAAGTAGCACCCTCCCTCATCCCTACCTTCTCATTCCACTTTTTCTTCAGAGGTCTTACTTTTTGTAAATTGTAAAATTATTATTTATTTTTTCCTTTCTCCCTCTTCTCTCTTTCTTTTCTTTCCCTTTTTCCTTCCTTCAGTATGTTTTTGTCTTGCTGCCACTAGAATATAAGTTCCTTGAGGGCAGGAACTAGGTCTGTTTGTTTCCAAGTTTTATCTTCAGAGGCGGGGTCATAGTTGGTGCTCAGTAATTATTTGTTGAACAAATCACTAAAGAGCAATTTAAAGCATAGCATGGGAATAAACAAAAACAATGTGATTGCTTCCTCTCAATGCAAGTCTTCTAATCTACTCCAACCGTGATTTATTGACCTTTTGGCATAAAGGTAAACATGAGGCAACATGTCATTTCCTCACCAGTTTCACATTTGTCTTCTCAGAGTATATGCACGTACATTCTGATTCCATACCCAACATGCGCACTCTCTTCTCAGGCTAAAATGTTCCTACTTACAGCTATTTTGTAGATTATTAAAAATTACAAATTAAGAAAGGATGAAAATAAATATTATTCCTATAACAAATCAAATTTAGGCATAAAAAGTACACTTGTTTTTTGTGATTCAAATGCCAGGTATATTAGTTACCAATACATACCATTAAAAATGAAACTATATGCTATAATTTTTTATTGAAAAACACATCATGTGCACAAAAGGAAGTATACAACATATTTACGCATTAGAGAATGATCATAAACTGAATTGCCATATGACCACAATCCAGGTAGAGAAACAGGACAATGCCAGTCCCTTAAAAGACCCCTCCCTGGGTGTCTCTTCTCAATCACCATCCCAAATCTTTATAAAAGGGATAACTATGTGTTTCGTTTTCTGAGAGTTCTTTGTTTGCATTTTTAAATGTTTTCATCTCCTCTAAATGCATCCTTAAACAATATACTGTTTAGGTTTTCCCATTTTTTATTTCTAAAACAGAATTAGAGGGTATGCATGCTTTTGTGATTTGCTTTGTTACTCTAAGATTTACACCTGTGTGCATAAAACTTTCAGATTCAAGAATGTAAAATTATGCTTTTTTTGATTACTCAAGATCTTCATTCAAGAAGAAATAACAGAGATTGACCACCAGGCTGAACCTGAAGACTGTAAAAGTCTCACAACTTAACACTTCTGTTTTACATATCTTCTTTTATACAGAAACATGCCCAAGATATTCATCACCCAAATCTTTTTTTTTTTTTTTTTTTTCTGGAGACGGAGTCTCGCTCTCTCACCCAGGCTGGAGTACAGTGGCGCGATCTCAGCTCACTGCAAGCTCCACCTCCTGGGTTCACACCATTCTCCTGCCTCTGCCTCCCGAGTAGCTGGGACTACAGGCACCTGCCACCCCGCCCAGCTAATTTTGTGTATTTTCAGTAGAGATGGGTTTTCACCGTGTTAGCCAGGATGGTCTTGATCTCCTGACCTCGTGATCCGCCCGCCTCAGCCTCCCAAAGTGCTGCGATTACAGGCGTGAGCCACCGCGCCCGGCCCCAAATCTTTATAGGAACTGTTTAGTGATGCTCAGAGGAAAGCAGCCCTATTCCAAAGTACACAAATGTAAAATGGCCTCTAGTCTATATTTAAAAAGTGATTTAAGTATATGTTTTGAAGTGGAAGTGACAATATGGGATATCAAATATACATTTTGAAACCAAGATAAGCACAGTCAACAAGATAATGCACATCTCTGAAAGGAAATCCAGAGATATATTTGAAAAGAAAAAGAATCACAATATTCGTTTAGAAGAACAACAGTGTATTTGACTTGAAAGAATAAGCATTAAATATATGTAAACCTGGTTTTGTGTTTTAAAGTAGTTGGAGAAATTCTGATTGATAATGAAGAGGGGACTGATTTCCCTGGTCATTCTCCATGTTGATAGATGTAGCAGTAGTTTGTTTATTTTCATTGCTGTAAGGCATTTTGTTGCGTAAATATACCAAAATTTGTTTACCTATTGTTCTACTGTTGACAGGCATTTATTGTTTCCAACAACGATTCAGAGTATTATTGTACATGTCCCTGATACAAAAGTTTCTCTAGGATATATATGCTGGAATGCAATTACTGCTTCATAGGGAATGAATATCTTTAACTCTACTGGGTAACACCAAATTGCCAGAATAGTTGACTGTCAATGCCTGAAAAGACTAGAATAGCCTGTTGATAAGGCAGAGCTTACTGCACCTACTTCGCAAAGGAAGAACATTATCTTGACTGAATTTAGTATTGTAGTATCTCAGTAGGTGCTATCCTGGATTTATATAGGATTTGGGTAACTGAGCTCAAGTTTTAAGATGGATGTTTTAAGTCAGAAAAATGATTGTCAGTGAGAAAAAATCAAAAATCATTACAATCATTTAGAATTGGTGAACATGGTGAAGGGAGGATTGTTTGATAAAGAAGCTCCTTGTCCAGGTGAAAAGAACAAACTATTTTTCTGGACACATTGATTAACAAATTTCTTGTAGCAAACAGCAATGTTATTTATCAACTTAAAGCCTTACCTTCACAACCAAGAATCTCCTGGAATAGTTATGTACACAGGCGGCCTTAGTTTTTAGTGCTGATAGATAAGCTAAGTGGATGCATGTATTTTTAATTCTTGAAATCATATGTGTGGCGATTTTCCTTGATATGATCCTCTGCTGAACTTGATTTCATTTCGTTTTGTTCTTTCATTTTTTCCAGTCTGATATGTGTAAGAGCTGCCTTAGTGTGGTTTAAGTTATATATCTTACTCTGATTGCTAATGAAGTTGAGTGCCATTACGTATGTGTGTTGGTTTTCTGGATGTTTGTATGTTTTCTAAGTGCTTGTTAAAAATCATTGCCAATTTTTGTGGGGGTTTTTTATTGATTTGCAACAGATATTTATATACTCCGGCTATAAATTTTTTGTCAATTCCATGTGTTGAAAATATCTGCTCTCAGATTTTGACTTTTATTTTCACTTTTTGAATTATATTTTTATGAATAGTTCATCATTTCCATGTAATCTAGTCTACCAGTATCTTTCTTTTTAGTCCTTTGAGGTTCTTAAATTCCTACCTACTCTGAGTAAATATTCTTATATTATATGTCTTTATAATTTTTTTCACACTTATTTAATCTACCATGATGTTGATGATACTGAGGATAATTGTGATGATTTAGTTAGGGGAACAGTTTTCATTTTTCAATCTAATTTATTGAGATTTCCATTCTTTCTCAATGGTTATGCAATAAAACTACACTACATATCAAGATGATGTAGATGTATATAGTCTGGGCTCTGGATCCTATTCCTCAGTCTATTTGTTCATCTGTGTATGAACACAATACATTTTAGACACAGAATTTTAAAATAAGACATTGTATCTGATAGTTTGTGGTTCCTTATTTAGTTCTTTAAAAATATCTTGAGAATTCTTGTCCTTCGCATTTCTATATAAATGTAAAAATTAGCTTGTCAAATTCCACAAAAGCCTTGCTGAGATATTTATTTGAATTAAAATAAATACACTAGTTGTCCAATAAATACTTGCTTGATCCAGTGCTGTTGATTTTTCACATTACTAGCATCAAATGAAGTGATTGCAATAGCAAAGTAAACAATTGAAAATCCTAGTTTTAAAGCTGTTTAGTTCTGAAAATATCCGCATAAGTCATCCTTTAAGCGATTCATTTTATAGATAATTAACTGCAACCTACAGTAGTGAACATCAAGACTACAGAAGCTATGTAGCTGAAATAAGACTCAGGTGAAGCTGTATTTTTTTTTTTCAATACCTTTCATTTGCACAACAAAATTTTTACTCAGCATCTCTATATGTCCATGAATGTAATAATGAACAAGATAAGAAACTATATTTTCTCAGTATTTCACTATATCATACTGCCTCATATCCCCAGACTCAAAAACTACCCAGAGCAAGTCTTTACTAAACACATTCTAAGAGCTGGACACAACATTGCTTGAAGATAATATGATAGTAAACAAAAGAGGAATGACTGTCTTCCTCATGGGGTGACACTCCACAGGAAATAGATATCACAAAAATATATGTATAAATACGAACTATGCTAAGGCTTTGAAGGGAAGTTTAGAATACCAGTGGAATATGACCGAGGCTGTGGGGAGTCCTACCTAGTCTGGAACATGTGGAAAATTTTTCCTGGGGGGCATTTTTAATTTTTCTCTAAAATGCATATAAGAATTATCCAGTTACAGAGGGAGAAGAAAAAGAGTCAAGCAGAGAAATCTGTATGACTGAGGTCCCTGAGGCAAGAGAGAGCACAACCTATTCTAGGAAATGAAAGAAGGCCATGTCACTGGAAACCAGAGAACAAGGTAATGGTGGTATAAGTCAGACAAGAGGTAGGCGGGAGTTAGTTGATAACATAGGAACTCATTATGCATCACATAGTTTGAGATAGAAAGCAAGTTTCCAAGACAGTGTGAAAGGGTTCTAAAAACCAATAAATTGGGGGTTTCCAAAGTCAATATTCACATTCTTTAAAGTAGATAATTATGACTGATTCTATTGATTTTCACTTGGCAGTAAATAGCATCAGACAGTAGAGCTGACTCATCTAAGTAATAATTGGTTCGGTGGTCTGACAATGATTAGATTAAAACAGTAGGAGGAACATGTGAAGATAATCCAGTACAAAATAAGTTGTTTTTGTCAATTTGTAGAACCTTAAACTAGAAATCTAGCTTAAAATTAATTCATATGTAATTATAAATGGAAATATAAACTAAGTCTCCATCTTTTGTTCTTTTTGAACTTTGCCTTAGTTCATTTCAAATTTTTATGTATAGCTTTTAAACTAATATTTCTGTACCAGTTATGGAACTCAGATATTTTAAAAACTTATTTTCAGTATGCCAATATATTTAAAAGTGACATTTTACTTTTAAATATTATAATTAATATTTAAACAATAAGAACATGTTCCTACATATTCAAAATAATATCATTATACTTAACAGAATTACTACCAATTCCTCAATATTATCTAATATCTATTTTATATTAAAATTTACCCATTGTCTTCCATATCACTTAGATGGATGGTTTATCCCAATCCAGATATAAAATTTGGACAACACATTGCATTTGGTTAAGCCTCCACATGTAGTCATTTTTTTCTTTTTTATGACAGCAATCTGTTGAAGAGACCGGGCTAATTGTCTTGTCATTAGTTTTACCTTTGGGATTTATGGTGTCAGCCTATTCCTCTATCCCTATGATGTTCTATTAACTGGAAGTTAGAGTTAAAGATACGGTTACAGTAATATTAAGCATTTTTGGCTAGAATACAACATAGATGATGTATATGCCATATTGCCTTCCATCAGAGACACATCTTACCTGGTTGCCAGATCATCAGTGGATTTCAAGACTGACCACTTAATGAAGTGTGATATCTGATCTACCTTTCTTGCATAGTTTCCCCTTGTTTTCAGAAAATCATAGCTCTGGTATACCTTTATCCAACCAAGTGTTAAATTGTAAGCTAATCTCAATAGCTTACAATAACAAAAAAATTCTTACTCATTCAAAATCTGTAAGTTTTCACTTCTTGATGACTCAGAACTATATATCTATATGAACACACTCTTTACCAGATCCAAGGCAGAGCAAGAGCGAAATGGACAAGGATGCAGTGGTTCTTAAATGTTTCTGTCTATAAATGACACATCTTGCTCCTATTCATATGCCATGCACCAAAGCGAGTCATATGGCATGTCTAACTTCAAAGGATAGAGAAATGCATCCTACTGTATATTCCTAACAGGGAAGAGGCAGAAGTCACATCTGCTATCCATTTATATAGCTAGTAGTTTTAGTGGTAATTGACGATTTTTGCCAGAATTACTAATTTGGGTTTGTTATTTATTTAAGATTCAGTGGGTACATGTGCAGGTTTGTTACCTGGGTATATTGTGTTTTTATTAAAAAAAGACAAATGTATATTGATTTAAGTTCCTAGTTGAGAGTTTTCCTCATTAAAATAGAGACGCATATAATCTTCTTTCAGACCATAACTACTGCATTCAGATTATTCTCTCATATTTCTCTTGATGACAATTAAGTCCAATTAGAATAACTGATTACAGAATTTACTATACCTTAATTTTCAAGAGTCTCTTAGATAGAGGACTGGAAACTACAACCATGAATCATTTGTAAAGACTGAGATCTAATAGGCAGTTTTTGGTTGACATATTTGCTACTTAAGCTTCAGCAGGAAGCACAACTTACTGAGAAGCACAATGATTTCAGGTAATGTTTGCGAAGTGCTTTACACCTGGAGCCCTGTATAAACCTGAGAACTATTTGAGTAAGACGAGCCTTTGCAGCACTTAGATTAGTGTCCACAGAGGACTTCTTTGACAGTTACTATGGCATTATGGCAAAAAGAAAGTCTCCAGCCAGCCGCTCTCATTTCTTGTGCTTGTTAGTTCTCTGTATTTATTGTCTATGGGTTTCCCTTAGAGCAATCAGAGGCAAAGCAATTACTTTACAAGGTTGATTTGGTCTAGATCTGGGGTACCCCCAGTAGAGCTTTGTAATAACATTCAACACAAAGTGGTGAGCAGTAAAGCCATGTTTTGTCTTTCCATTCTGTCTCATGCCAGCTTGTCATATCCAGTTCACATGACTGGATATTTAGCATATTTGCTTTAGGTATGTTTCTGAAAATAGTACAATTGGACCCTTGGGGTGGGGGAGCAAATAAACTACAAACACTTATAACAAGTTCCACTTTATATTCACTTCACTTTCCTTGTGTTATCGAGAACAAATGGCAGTTTCTCTTATTTCACTATTTTCCCTTGGTTTTCTCATCTGTAAGAAATGGGCATAAAGTGCAGACATAACAGAATCTTTAAGGAGAATTTATTAAATAATTAAGTTAAATAATATATTGTATATAAAATTTATGGCATAAAAACTATTTTTGAAAACTGGATATAATTCATATTTAAAATACACAAACTAAATGAGAATTTGGAACTATAGTACCCCTGTTGGCAATGATTCAAGTGAAGCATTTTGAAATTCAGATAATTTTCTTTTTTTTTTTTTGCTTTCTTCCCTATTTTAATGACTGTTGAATTATAAAGGATACTTTAATTTTGAATATGTACCAATGTCACATACATTTTAGACTTTTATACTTGGCCAGCAAATGCTTCCAGAGCGTTTGCTTCAACTGGCTCTTTTAATTTTATTCTCAGATATTTATCCCAATCCATGTGTACTCCAGAGAACTTTCGTTAGATCAGACATGTTCTATTTTTAAAATATTATTGCTAAACCTTATTGCATCTCATGAAAACAGTGTAGCTTAAAATGGTATTATTTTCCTCTTTATGAATCCCAACTCCAAAGATAATAAGGTTGAGCTTTGCTTTTTCTATAAGAAGAATCAAATACTTTGCCTGGGGTCATTTGTCTTCTCTCTTCATACCTTCAATTGTCCCTTTTGTAGACTGGTTACAAGTATTTAGTTCAGAAATAAAAAATCAAGTGTTTTTAATGCTGGTGAATACATCTGTCCTGCCAAAGGAAGTTGCTATTGGCTACAGAGATAATTCTTTTGGCAGAAGCTTAATTCTTATTGTTTGCCTATAATTACTGTCTTGGATGCCTGTGAGAACAAGATAATTTATTTTAAAAATCTACAGATGGACCACAACTGCAGATATGGCATCAGCAATTTATTTCATAATATTTTAACTCGGTATACTCTGATCTGCAACCTCATTATTATATCTCTTCAATCCAAGACTGCTCATTATTCTTTTTAATACAGTTTTGTGAGAGAAA
Source organism: Nomascus leucogenys (assembly GCF_006542625.1). Lineage (NCBI taxonomy): Eukaryota > Metazoa > Chordata > Mammalia > Primates > Hylobatidae > Nomascus > Nomascus leucogenys. Next base: position 96,825,821 of record NC_044391.1, read on the forward strand.
AAAAGATAAAGAAAACATAAAATAGTCTCACATTTCAGAGGAAGTTCCATATTCCAAGACTCCACTGGCATTATCAGAGACCTTCAGTGAAGAAAGACTCTTTCCTGGCCTTCTGATACTTGCCAAGCTCTTAACTGTCCCATAGGTGTCTCTGAAAAAAAAAATTGTTGGCATATGTTTTATTCTGCTTGGGCTACCATAACAAAATACCACAGACCCTGTGGCTTAGGCAATATATATTAATTTTCTCACAGTTCTGGAGGCGGGCAAGTTCAAGGTGCCAGGAGGGTTGGTACCTGGTGAGAGTCTCCCCTTGGGTTGCAGATGGCTGCCTCATCGAGTGCTCACATGGCCTTTCCTAAGAGCACATGGATAGAGACAGAGAGAGAGTGCAAGCTCTCTGGTATCTCTTCTTATAAGTACAGTAATCTCATCAGATCTTGGCTCCAGCCTTATTACCTTACTTAACTTTAATTACTTCCTTAGAGGTCCTGGACCATCTCCAAATACAGGCACACTGGTGGTTAGGATTTCAATATATGAATTTTAGATTCCATCCATAACAGTGTGCTTGGCACCTAAATTTTAGATTTTCGTATTTACTATTCATATCAACATACGAGTTTTATATCTTTACCTCTAAAATAAAGAAAAAAAGTTCTCTTTACATACTGTGGTACAATTTGGCAGTTTTCAAAAAGTTAAACATAAGCTTATCCTATGACCCAACAATTCCACTCCTAGGAATCAACACAACTCAAATGTTCATAGCAGCATTATTCAGAATAACCCCACACCAAAAAAAAATCAGATTTCTATCAATTTGCAAGTAGATAAATAAAATGTGGTATATCCATGCAAATAATAAAAAGAATAAAATACTGACACATGCTTCAACATGGATGAGCTTCAAAAACATTATGCTAAGTGAAAGAAACCAGATGCAAAAGGCTACATATTGAATGATGGGATTTGTGTGAAGTGTCCAGAAATGACAAATTTATGGAGACAGAAAGCAGAGGTTGTCCAAGACTAGGTTTGGGGGACAGTGAGTCTTTCACAGTATTGATTGCAAATGAAACTCAAAGGAATTTTTTTAGGGGATGGGAGAGGTTTGATGGAAATACTCTACAGCTGGATTGTAGAGCAGGATGCATAACTCTTTAAATTTACTTAAAATCATGAAATAGTGTAACTGCAATGGATGAATTTTATGGTGTATAACTACACCTCAATAAAGCTTTTAGAATACGAACACTCACTCATATAAAATATGTCTCCCTGCATCATTTCAGTACTATCAAAGTGAAATTCTTGCCAGTTTCCATTAAGATTCAGTCCTATTCTTCCCCTGAAATGATGATTTGTTTCTGGAACAAATTTCATAATTGTCTATAACTCCTGCTTTAAGGGAAGACATCTACTCTCTGTTACTTTAGAGGATGTTTTCTCATTCATCCAAACTTATATTTCTTAGTATTTCTTTACATGAAACATTTTACTTTTCTCTTATTAAAGACACTTGACATCCAGATCATCTGTCAAATGTACTAGGAAAGGAAGCATTTAGGGTGTTATAACGTGGTATAGCACAAACTGCCTCGCCATTCTTTGCACTCAGCAAATCTTGTATTCAAATCCTAGCTCTCCTTCATGCTGAATGATATTATCGAAGTTACATAACTTCTCTGAGTTTATCTCCTCATCTTTGAAATGTAGATGGCATCATGAGGATTGTTGGGAATACACACAAAAAATATTAGTATAACTTGTTATTACAATGTCTACAGCATTGTCTATATAGCTTATGAGTATTGAAAGTGTTTTTTAATCCCTGAAAAAAAATTTTTAGTATTATGTATAATTCGTATATTTTACTAATTCAAATTTACATTGCCTTTTGCTTAATGGGATTTCTCTGGATAATTGAAGAAAATTATTAAATCAGTAACAAATTATAGTGACATAATGAACAACAAAACTGTTATTTTGAATATAACGAGCACATCAAAATAACTTTTCAAGGGTATTATAAGAAGGCAGATCATGTCAAATTTTTGTGGTATGATCTAAGTCTTTTCACTCGATGTTATGAACTTGAATGAACCTATAGTATTTAATGATTAAATGATACAATCTACTAACATGAGCTTTGGTGAGAAGTGACTGGCTGGTTTCACTCTAATTCATTTTAGAGAGGTTCTTATCACAGCTAATCCAGAGAAAGGGAGAGTTCAGTGTATTCCTATTATTTAAAGATAGGACAGCAGCAGTCACTTGAAATTTATAGGAACAATATAACAGAAGTAGGGATCCAGATATTGTTAAGAGTCTATATTAAGTCCTTCACCACAACCCACTAGATTTTTTAAGGTATGAAATTATTTTTATACCTTCAATAATGGAGACTAACTTTGACATAACATATATATTTGAAATGTTTCCTATCCATTTATTAGCATTTTGCTAAGCCTTTGTAATTTGTGCAGGGTTTTGTTTATCACACACTTAATTTTGTATCAAATATTAAATATGAAGGGTCATGTTAGTGCACAACCAATGTGTGCCAGTCATTTTCTGGCCATTTAAAAATGCCTTGTACAAAGCAAAGCAGAGAAGCAAATGAAAACGAAAGAAAAGCTTGCTCTTGAGAAGCACAGTTTCTTTCTGAATTTGCTCATGTTCAGAGCAGTGTTTGCTCATAATACAAAAGCCCTATTCTTTTTTATTAAAGTGCATGGTACACGAGCAGACACAGTGAAAGGAGATACTGTACATCAAATTTCTATGTGGTGCTAGCTTGTTTGTCTTTTGTAAACAATCTATTGAGTAACAAAATGAATATAATTCTGTTAACTTCTCTTATACCTAGGAGCATTTTGAAAGAGTTAACTATTTTCAGTGAGTTCCCACTCTCATGAGCAGTAAAGCGTAGATCTCTAGTATCCCCTTTTCAGACATCAACATGGACGTTATTTATATGGGGAGGCAGTGAAGGTAAAAGCAGATGCCAGGATGAATGAAATGTTTAAGACATATTTATTTTGCATATGAGTTTAAATTAAGGAGGGAGAATTTTAAAGATGTGTTGATAACAACTCTTCCCTCACCCCACCAAATACAAATCCCATATGGGAGGCTTGAACTGTTAAAATATGCCATAGTAATAATATACCACGCTTAGGACTGTTTATTTTCTTTTTTTTTTTTTTTTTTTTTTTTTTTTGAGACGGAGTCTCGCTCCGTTGCCCGAGCTGGAGGGCAGTGGCGCGATCTCGGCTCCTTGCAAGCTCCGCCTCCCGGTTTCACGCCATTCTCCTGCCTCAGCCCCCCCGAGTATCTGGGACTACAGGCGCCCGCCACCACGCCCGGCTAATTTTTTGTATTTTTAGTAGAGACGGGGTTTCACCGTGTTAGCCAGGATGGTCTCCATCTCCTGACCTCGTGATCCGCCCGCCTTGGCCTCCCAAAGTGCTGAGGACTGTTTATTTTCAAAATGAAAATAAGAATCATCTGCAAACTACGACTTTATATTTGATTGTAAAGATCCTTGAACTATACAGGGGTTAGGGGAACTGACTACCCATGGGGTTGAAAATCCACACATAATATTGACTCTCCAAAAACTTAACTACTCATAGCCTGCTGTTAACTGGAAGCCTTACTGATAACATAAACAGGTGATTAACACATATTTTGTATGTTATATGTATTATACACTGTATTCTTACAATAAAGCAAGCTAGAGAAAAGAAAATGCTATTTAGAAAATCATATAAAGAAGATAAAATATATTTACTATTCATTAAATGGAACTCACATCTGTGTCATCTCCACATTGAGTAGGCTAAGGAGGAGGAGGAAGAGAAGGGGCTGGTCTTGTATCTTAGAGGTGGCAGAGTTTGCCTATGTGGAGAAGATGGAAGGGGAGGAAGGAAGGCAGAAAAAAATCAGTGTAACTTTACAGAAATACACAGTAATTTCTGACTTTTTTGCTAATCCTTCTTCCACCATTTTCTTTAGTTTCAGGGCTCATATCATAGAAGAGTCTATGTCATAAAAGGAATCAAACGCAGTCTCAAATAACTAAAACCCTACTGCTAGATTTTCTAATGTTAATTTGTTTTCTGGAACTGCTTCTTCTATAACTTCTTCCTCTTCATCTGGCACTGGTTTGGAAGCACTGATTTCCATCAAGTCTTCTGTTCATTCCTGTGGTGTGATATCTATGAGTTTTTGTATTTCTCCAAGACCTGTATTTGTAAGCCCTTCACTCCCCCAGCCCCCACCACCTTTTTGTTTGCCATATCTACAATCTCTTTCATGATTTCCTTGATTGGCTCTGTCATAAATTCCACGAAGTTATGCACAACATCTAGACACAGTGTTCCACAGGAATTTATTGTTTCAGGCTTGATGGATTTCATGGCTTTTTCTGTAACAACAGTGGCATCCTCGAAGGTGTAATCTCACAAGACTTTCATGAGGTTCTCTCTTTGGGGTTTTCCTTTCCATAAAGTACTGTGTATAATGAGCCTTAAAATTTCTTAAGACTCCCTGATGCAGAGGCTGAATTAGAGATGTTGTGTTTGGGGTCAACAACTTTGTTGTTGAACTCATGGGGTTCTGGGTGACCAGACACATTGTACGGTATCAAAAGAACTTTAAAAGGCAGTCCCTGATTGACAAGTTACTTCCTCACTTCAGGGACAAAGCATTGACGAAACCAATTCAGAAAAAGGGTTTTTATTGTTCATGGGCTGATGGTTGTATAATCAAAAGACTGACCCCTGGATTTTATCATTTCAAGTCTAGGGGTTAGCAGCTTTATTGATAAGTGTAGTTCTAATCATAAATCTGACTGCATTTGCATAAAACAGTACAGTTAGCATATCGTTTCTTTCCTTATATTCTGGTATTGCTTCTCTTTCTTACTAATAAGTGTTTTTGTGGCATTTTCTTTTTCTAGAATGGGACACGTTTGTCTGCTTTAAAAAACTGGTCAAGCAGGTAGCTTTTCTTCAATGATTTTCTTGATTTTCTTGATGGCCTCTAGGAATTCATCTGCTGCCTCTTGGTTGGCAGAAGCAGCTTCTCTTGTTATCTTGACATATTTTAAGCCAAACTTTTTTCTAAAACTGTTAAACGGTCCTTTGCTGGCATCAAATTCTCCAGCTTTAGATCTTTAAACTTCTTTTTGCTTTAAGTTGTCATACATTGACTTTGCTTTATCTCAAATCATATTAGTCTATAAGTATGCCTTTCTTATAGCAATCCTGCACCTACATAAAATTGCATTTTCAATACAAGATAAAAAGGTATTTCACAAAAATCGCGATTGGCATAGCTGTAAGTGCAGCTGCAGGCGTAGCTGTAGCGATGGCTTCACAGATTTATTTTCTTTTTTTTACAGTAGTCCTTATGCTGGTTTCATTTATTTGTAAATGGCAGGCAAATGAAGCCACAGACTTCATTGTGTGATACATGTCAAGAAATTCGACCACAAAATGTCATGAGTTTTCTGCGTTTCTTGGGAGCACTTTCATCCTAGCATTACCAGGGGACCTGTGTATAGGTCCCTTGGTGTTATTTAAGGTTTCTGATATTGCATTACATAGAATGAAAGTACAGAAAAGTGCAAGATATCTTTTTTTTTTTTGCTGTGATATGCAATTTACTGGAGAGATGAATTGTTCGTGTGTCTACGATGAGTGTCACACTGAGCTCACTCCAATAACAAGTGGTAACTACAAAATTATTACAGTAGGATAGTATGAATTATAGTTAATTTTATGTAGTTATGATTTAATAATGCATCTTTACATTTGTTAACATTTATCTCAACTGTAAATGATGCCATGTAGTCTTTGCATTTGTGAGTAAATTTTTATAAAATTTTACTTTTTATTCTTATAAAATTTGTGTATCTTTGGTGGTATATATTTGTGCATATTTGGTGGTAGTGTATGATAAAATAGGTGAGTATCTACATACATTTCATGCATTATTCACACACATAACTTTTTCTTAATTTTCTTGCCATTTCTAAGCTATGTAGTTCATAGGCAAGTTTTTTCAAATTATTGGAAATCTCTAAGAAAGTTTTCCAATATATTTAGCTGGAGTTGGCCAAACAATGCATTATTATTATAATGTGTTTGTGTTTTTCTTCCTAAATAGTGAAGAACACACATGCTTTCACAGTCTTGGAATGCGTGGTATGCACTCTGTGATTGCTGAAATAAAGTGCTTCTGAAAATCCTAGAAAGTCAGCAAGAGAGATTTCCTGTTACCCCAACAATATGTAGCAGTACTTTGGAGTTAAGTATTATGTAACAAAGGGCACTGCACTTGTACTTAAAAAAAATGAAAAACTAAACTAAACTAAAATAAAAAAACCTTAAAGTATTTCAGAGTATCAGATCTCAGGTTGTCATATTGCTTTAGACTACCGTTACTTTCCCATTTTCTGTTCTCACTGTATGGCAGATGCATGCTATAGATGGTGGAATTTACACTTGGTTCCCTGTGGAAGGAAAATTAATATAAAAAGAAAAAAGTAATATGCCCTTTGTGCATCTTACATGGCTTGCTGCTAGCATTTTTACGTCAGTTGGAAGGGACTGTAGAAATTGCCCATTTGACTCCCAAATTTTCCATATAAGGTAACTGAGTTACACAGTTTTCAAGTGGATTATCTAATGTTCTTTGGCTAAAGTCTCAAAGCTAGTTAATACTATAGCCGAGTTGCAACTTCCAAAATGCCAAACTTAAGTCTAGTATACTATTAACTATGCAGTATGCTATGCATCTCTCAGCCTAAATATTGGATAACAAAATTTGTTTTAGTGGTAATAAACCATCTCAGGGTGTGAGAGAGACAAGTATAGTCCCACTGTTCAAATACATATGAGTTGAAACTCAGAGACATTTGTCTCAGAATTATCTATGATTGAAAAGAATCTGCATATTTGTTTAATATCTAATTCTATATAAAATTATCTTTCAGTTGAAAAAGAACTTTTCTTTGGTAAGTAGAACTTTCCATTTAACTAAGATCTAATTATTTATGCTTTGAACCTTCTGAGGATGAATAGTCCTGAAAACAGTCATATGCTTCTTGAGAATTCACTGTCAGGAATTTTTCGAATCTCTCAATTCAAAAGAAATATTTAGACAAATCTTCACCAACCCAAAATACATAGTCTGATATCCAATTTTTACCAACCGTATAATACTACATTTAGAAAGTATTTTTTTTAAAAAAAGATAATATCTCTCTAGAGAACTACTAAGTGGAATGTGCCTAACTGTAAATTCAAGCTCTTTCCTCAAAGCTTTCCAGAGGAAGAAAGCTAAAAGCTTAGTAGTCTGGTGTGTGTGTGTGTGTGTGTGTGTGTGTGTGTGTGCAGGAGGCGGGGAGCGGTAACCAAATTCATTAACTATCACTCTTAAATTAATCAAAATTATTCTCCTGAAAGCAAATTTTTTGCTGGATCAGGCCTATAACCTGGCTTTGTGTCAGATGACTAGAATTAATGCCTTGAATGAATACATCTTCTTGCCACACATAATGGCCATTATAATTGAGCACCTATGATGCACCATATATTGGACGTAGAAACTTCATGTATCACTTTTATTTAACCTTCCAAATAGCCTTGAAAAATGAGTGTAAGAAAACATACTTACATATAAGAAAACTAAAGGATCGATATGGTTAAGTAATTTTGTTTAGGTTGCCCAAACTAGTATTTAAAGGTGACTTCAGTAAATTGGTATTAAAATGCCAGATATTTTTCCCTCCAAGAGTCAGGCTGTCTCTGGTTTCATCATTCTAAGTTCACTAGAATTTCAGGATCCTAAGTACTTGTTAAGAACATTGCTTGTATGAATACACTATTAATATAACTATTTAAGTGAATAAATAAAAATGAAGTCTTAAAAATCTAATTCAAAGGTTTAATCACTATAATTTGTGTTCTAAAATCCACTATAGGCCTCCAAATACAAGATAAGTATCAGGGACATTACATGTAAAACAACTTTTTGTAAAAATCATTTTTTATTGCTTATTATCATATTTACCTATTTTTTAGAATAAAGATATTAAAATAAAATGTCAGGATTTCATCTAAACAGAAGAAAATTTCTACTTGTTTGCTAAGTGAGGCTTGGATAAAATGAGAAACTTACAAGCATGTTGGAAAAAAATACTCATTGTACTTTTTTTTTTTTTTTTTTTGAGACGGAGTCTTGGCCTGGCAGTGGCACAATCTGGGTCACTGCAAGCTCCACCTCCCAGGTTCACGCCGTTCTCCTGCCTCAGCCTCCCGAGTAGCTGGGACTACAGGTGCCCGCCAAGACGCCTGGCTAATTTTTTTGTATTTTTAGTAGAGATGGGCTTTCACCGTGTTAGCCAGGATGGTCTTGATCTCTTGACCTCGTGATCCGCCCGTCTCAGCCTCACAAAGTGCTGGGATTACAGGCGTGAGCCACCGTGCCTGGCCTCATTTTACTGGTTTTAATTAGCACTATAGAATTTTCTTTTTTACCAGTGTTGCCAGGTTACAATCTCTGCCAATGAACTTAATCTAATATGTATGTGAGAAGGAAAAAAGAATATGTGTATATATAATAATATATACATATATATGCATACACATGTTTTTAAGCTTATTTTTAAAGATAAAATTTGTGATTCTGTGGTAGAAAATGACTGATCATAATCATTTCATTATTCTAGATTCTGAAATTACTCTCTAGTTGGATTGCTAGATTGAACAAAATTAGCATTTTATCATGTCACTATAACCTCAAAGATGTTTTTCACGTATGCATTTCACACTTGCTGCAGTTGCTATGGATTATTTACATGCAATGGTTGCTATGGTTTATGGTACCCAAATGACAGGGCTGACAATATAGTCTTTTCAGATTTTCAGAGGACTTCCTCAAATGTAACTAATCACTCTACAGAAAATAATGTCTAGCTTAGTGGAATATTATCTGATAAATTTATTTACTGGTCATTAAGATTGATATATTATTTTTTGATTGAAACTCCGATACTACCTTGAAGGGCTTTTTTTTTTTTTTTCTGATCAGCAGAGATTGAGGTTAGCTAGTATTGAGGACTATCGGGTAAAATATGCAACAGGGTAGAAATTGAATATGATAGCTTTTCTGCTTCTTTCCAAAACAAGGAACAACGAACAATCAGTTCTCCTAACTCAGAAATGCTTCATATGGTGTCGTAATTGATTCGGATCTATATTGTTCCTCAAATGCAGAAATATATGTATATGTATGTATAGCCACTAGAAAATGTATGAGTATATCCAAACAATCCTAATTTTGAAGGTTCATTGTAATTTGAACTGAACAGAATGTTATTGTTATCTAAAGTTGTACATCTGCCTTCATTTAGTTTCAAAATTATCAAAACGATGTTTCCCAGAGTATCCCACAAATAATTATTCTTAGTAGGTCTTATAATTTGTATTATTCTACTTGTCCAAAGATACTAGGTACACACACACGCACGCGCACACACACAGAGTTGTATGTGCTATATTCTGCATTTTCTGCATTTACATGCTAAGGCGAAAGAGTGTGAATTTTAATGCTCTGGACCACAGTCTTGAATTCCAGGCCATCTGTTTATTAACCATGTAACTAGGGGAAATTTAGTTAAACTCCCAAAATATTTGTTGCTTTGTCTGTAAATTGGTGATAATAATACCTATCAAATAGGATTGTTATGAAGATCATATGCTTCACATATAGCAAAAACTCAATACATGTTAGTATTATGTATTTATTGATATTTATTACCAAAGTATTTAATATTGTTATGCCTTTATTTGAATTTCTTGTGAACACAAAGGGCAAAATGGGAACATTGATACTCCCCTGTTACTATAGCATAATTTTTCTGAATGGGCAATCAGATTTATCACAACATTTTAAGGAAAATTCAAAATTTTGTTAGAGTTTAAAATTCTAGTCATTTCATCCCAGGATATTATTGCAGTATACTCTATAAAGTGTTCATTATTTCTTGGTAACCAGCAGCAGCACTGCAGTCTATTTTATATTTTCTTAAATTTCTATGATTTATTATTGCTTGAATTTTTAGTTATTGGAATATTGTATCACCATAGAGCAAATAGGATGAACAAAAATAGGTCTTGATGATAAATTCAATATTTTGTAATTGTAAAAAAGAAAACATTTGACTTTATATAGCCGAATTGACTAAATTCAGTATTGGCTTTAAAGCATTCGGTTAGTAATAAAGGCCTTAGAATCTTTAGTCTTAATCTTAAATCAGATGAATTTATCATTTTGTAAAATTTAATTTGATCTTGACATTTCTGTATCACACACAGCTACCTAGTCCAAAAGGAGCTAGACTTCTATACATATCATTTGGGTTCTTTGTTTTTTAATGCTTTGTTAGTCGGCATGTTTCCAAGGAAACTGCATTCAGTTTTCAACTGGGTACTGCCTGCCTTAGTCTGTTCAGGCTGCTATAAGAAAATACCTTAGACCTGGTAATTTATAAACAGGAATTAATTGATCACAGTTCTGAAGCTGGGAAGTCCAAGATTAAGGCATCAGTAGATTTGATTTCAAATGCAGGATAAATATTTGATCACCATGGGCTTCAAAAATGGTGCTTTCCTGGTAAGTCCTCATGTGGTGAAAAGAGCCAACAAGCCTCTAGGCCTCTTTTATAAGAACTAATCCTATTCGTGGGCTCCACCCTCATGACTCAATCACTTCCTAAAGTCCCCACCTTTTCATACTATTAAATCAGAGGTTATGTTTCAACATGTACATTTTGGAGGGACAGAAACATTCACACTATAGCACCACTTAAGGTAAACTTGAACTATTCAGAGTCTTCCTGCATCAAGACAATGCACAATATTAATATTGTAATGACTGAACAAATTCACAATGATGCTATGTCAGACCCTTTTTTCATTGATATGTCACAATAGGACGTATTTTGGGAATACATGTGATGTTTTGATACATGTACATAATGTGTAATGATCAAACCAGGGTAATTGGGATATCCATCACCTCAAATATTTATCCTTTCTTTATGTTTGGAACATTACATTTCTTCCCTTCCAGCTATTTTGAAATATGTAATAAATTATTGTTAACTATAATTTCTCTACTGTACTATCAGATACTAGAACATATTCCTTTTATCTAGCTGTATTTTTGTACCTGTTAACCAATTTCTCTTAATTCCCACCCTTTTCCATTCCCAGCCTCTGGTAACCACCATCCTACGCTCTACCTCCATAAGACTCACCTTTATAGCTCCCACATATGAGTGAGAACATGTGATATTTGTCTTTCTGTTCCTAGCTTATTTCATTTAACATAATGACCTCCAGATCCATCCATGTTGCTGTGAATGACAGGATTTCATTCTTTTTATGGCTGAATAATATTTCACTGTGTATATATACTACATTTTCTTTATTTGTTGATGGACACTGGATTCCATATCTTGCCTATTGTGAATAGGGCTGCAATAAACATGACGGTGCAGATATCCTTTGATATACTGATTTTCTTTCTTTGGTCTGTATACCCAGCAGAGTGATTGATGGACCATAAGGTAGTTCTATTTTTAGTTTTTTCAAGAACCCCCATACTCTATTCCTTAATGACTACTGTTTTACATCCCTACCAATGGTGTAAAGATGTTCCCCTTTCTCCACATCCTCACCAACAGTCGTTATTTTTTGTCTTTTTGATAATAGCTATTCTAACTGGGGTGAAATGGTATCTTATTGTGATTTTGATTTGCATTTTCCTGTTGATTAATGTTGTTGAGCTTTTATTTTCAGATTCCTGTTGATGATTTGTATTTTGTTTTGTTTTTAAGAAATGTCTTTTCAGTCTTTTTCCCATTTTTAAATCAGACTTTTTTTTTTTTTCCTATTGAGTCATTTGAGTTCCTTACATATTCTGGTTATTAATTCCTGGGAGGATGGATAGTTTGCAAATATTTTCTCCCATTCTGTAAGTTGTCGCTTCACTTTTTTAATTGGTTTCTTTGCTGTGCCGAAGCTTTTTAGCTTAATGTAATCCCATTTGTTTATTTTTGCTTTTGTTGCCTGTGCTTTTGAGTTCTTTCTAAAAACTCTTTTTCCAGACCAAGTTCCTGTAGCATTTTCTCACTTTTTTTAATAGTTTCATAGTTTCAGATCTTATGTTTAAGTCTTTAATTCATTTTGAGTTGATATTTGTGTATATGGTGAAAGAGGAGTCTAGTTTCATTCTTCTGCATGTGTTTATCTAGTTTTCCCAACACTATTTATTGAAAATAATTGTCTTTTACCCGTTGTATGTTCTTGGTGCCTTTGTCAAAGATGAGTTGGGTGTAAAGTATGAGTTTATATCTGGGTTCTCTATTCTGTTCCATTGGTCTGTGAGTCTGTTTTTATGCCAGTACCAAGTTGTTTTTGTTACTTTCTTGCTTAGTAGTAATCTTTGAAGTCAGGAAGTGTGATGCCTTAAACTTTGTCCTTTCTGCCCAGGGTTGCTTTGGCTATTTGGTGTCTTTTGTGGTTCCATACACATTTTATAATTGCTTTTTCTATTACCGTGAAAATCATTATTGGTATTTTTGCATTGAAGCTGTAGATTGCCTTGGGTAGGATGGACATTGTAATGGTTTTAATTCTCCAATTTCCCACGAACATGAGCTCTCTTTTCATTTTTTTGTGTGTTCCCTCTTCAATTTCTGTCATCAGTCTTTTACAGTTTTCCTTGCAGCAATCTGATCTTTTATTTCCTTGGTTAGATTTATTCCTAGATTTGTTTTATTTATTTATAGTGATTGTAAATGGAATTACTTTCTTGATTTCTTTTTCAGACTGATCACCATTAGAACATAGAAAAGCTACTGATTTTTGTATGTTGATATTTTAACCTGTAACTTTACTAAATTTATCAGTTCTCAGAATTCTTAGTGGATTCTTTAAGTTTTTCTAAATAGAAGATCATGGCACCTTCAAGCAAGGATAATTTGACTTTTTCCTTTCCAATTTGTATGCTTTTTATTTCTTTTTCTTACCTAATTGCCCTGGCTAGGACTTCCATTACTAAGTTGAGTAAAAGTGGTGAAAGTGAACATCCTTGTCATGTTCCTGATCTTAATGAAAAGGCTTTCATTTGTTTCCACATTCCATATTATGTTAGCTGTGGGCTTGTCACATATAGCCTTTACCATTTGAGTTATGTTCTTTCTATACCCAATTTATTGAGGGTTTTTATTGTGAAATGATGTTGAATTTTATCAAATGCTTTTTCAGCATCTATTGAAATGATCATTTGTTTTTGGTCTTTGATTTTGTTGATGTATCAAATTTATTGATTTGTATATGTTGAATCATCTGGCATCCCTGGGATGGTTCCCACTTGATCATGTGAATAATTTTTAATGTGTTGTTGAATTCAATTTGCTAGTATTTTTTAAGGAGTTCAGCATTTACATTCATCAGGGATATTGGCCTATTAGGTTTTTTGTTTGTTTTGGTTGTATCTTTTTCTGATTTTGGTATCAGAGTAATGCTGACCTTGCAGACTGAATTTGGAAATATCTACTCCTCTTCAATTTTTGAGATACGTTGGGTAGAATTGGTATTGGTTCTTCTTTAAATGTTTGGTAGAATTCAGCGGTGTATACATTAGCTCCTGGGTTTTTTTTTTTGGCCGGTGGGGAGACATTTTACTACTGCTTCAATCTTGTTACTCATTATGGATCTGTTCAAGTTTTCTATTTCTTTATGGTTGAATCTTGGTAGATTTTATGTGTCCAGGAATTTACTCATTTTTCTAGGCTTTCCAATTTGTTGTCATATAATAGTCCAGTTTGTTTGTTACAGTCTCTGATGAGCCTTTGTATTTCTTTGACATCAGTTGCAGTGTTTCCTTTTTCCTCTCTGATTTTATTTGAATATTCTCTCTTTATTTTTTAGTTGTCCTAGCTAAGAATTGGGTGATTTTATTTCATTTTTTCAAAAAAACAACTTTATGTTTTGGTAATCTTTTCTAATATTTTTTAGTCTGAATTTCATTTATTGCTATTCTGATCGTTATTATTTATTTATTTCTACTAATTTTGGGTTTGTTTTGTATCATGAAAAAGAATAATATAGGATTAAAGTATGTTTTTATAAAAATAAGTTTGAGAGTTTTATGAAGAATCCAATGCATTAGAAACTTGGCATAATTAAGATGAGGTGTAGCTCTTCTTTTTAAATTAAAATTGGCACAAGATTTAGAAATTTTAATTTGTATTTACTAAGATAAATTTGAAAATTTGGATTGGTGGTACTTGTAATATTAAAGAATACATAATTCCTAGAAAACATAATAAAATATTTTAATTTTTGACCTAGATACTGGATTTAAGGAATGTAAATAGATAAAGTCATATTTGCATGATGTATTTTTGTGAGACAGTGATTAATCCTTTTGAGACATGATTCTTCACCAGTGTTTAGGAATAAAATCTATGTGGGAAAAACAAAATAAAGGATATGGAGGTATATATTTCACTGGGCAATAACAATGGGGATAGAAAGATCAATTATTGGAAAATTTAGACTACTTTTCCAATCTTAAGACTGTTATAATATTTTATGACAGCTTCTAAGTTCCTTCTCCTAAACACTCATGCTCATAATTATCTTTGTGCATCTCCATCAGTGTGCTAGATTTAAATAGTCTAGCCTAGTAGAGGTATAGAACTACCCTTTTGGGCTGTAGGGAGAACAAGAATATTGTTAGGCGTTAGTTTGGAAAAAAACTTATTGGGAACCTTCTAGCTTTCTCCTGAAATGAGTTATTTCCTTGAATATAGATTTCTTTTTGTGTTGCATGTCTACTGCTCTATCTATTCAAGTCAAAATTAGCTCGTGGTTTTATTAAGGAGCAGAAACCTGCAAGGACTATTTTATAAAAGCAAATTGTAATAGAGAAGCCATTCTTGACTAGTTTTTAACTTTATTAATCTTCAGCATCTATAGTGCCTAGAACAGTGTCTGACTCCTGACCACACAGATTGAACATCTGCTGAAAAGATTCTGAATAAAATATTTATATATTCTAAAGAACTTATCCCTAGAACAGTATTTATATTTTTGATTTTTTTTGTGTTAAAGCAAAATAATAAAAAAGTTAATTTGAATGAATGGTGAAAATATATTGAATTTAAATTATTATAAGCCTGTTCATCTGTTCCTTCTCAGGTAAAAACTCTAAATTATTGTCATGTTCACTTTGACTTGTATTAAGTAAAATGAATTTTAGATGAAGGGGAAAAAATATAATTACTTATATTTGACTAAGTGGTTTGATTTTTTTTCCTATCAAATCCTATCAAAGGTTTTACCTTATCATATTTCCAGCTTACAGTGAAGGTCCTTTTACTAATTTCTTATGACACAGTGAATTTCTCCCTCTTCATTTTGATGGTCCCTTAACTTGTATTTTCATCACCTGGATAATGCAACTGACAAGTGTGTATATGAACACTGACACATCTCATCGATATATATTGTAGTCAAGGAGAGTAATTTGCCCAAAGATCATAGCCTGCCCAGCAATTTATCTCACACCTGCCCAGACAGACACAACAGTCGAGCTCATCCATCAAAGTTCATGATGTAAGCTCAGCGGAATTTGAAACTTACAATAAGCAAATGAGATTGGTGTAATCAACATTATATGCAAGGTGACACAGAGCAAACAGTTACAAGGCTGTTTTTTAAAACAATTATTTTTCAACATCTAAACATTCAGGTTAGCCTGAAAGTGGATATCTTTTTAAATATATTTTTTCAGGTTATGGATTCAGACTTTTAGGGCTTTCAAATATAAAAATTTCCAAACCAAATAACGTGAATTAAATTAGAGCAACACTTTAAATGTTTTTACTTGAGAGAACCACAGACTAAGTGTTTTAAAGTCCTAAATACACAGAAAGGTGAGTTGCAAATATAAATCTATTGTTTCTGCATTACCATCCATTTTCATAGCCTCAAAAATTTTAAATGCTAGAATAAAGTCTGTCATTATTCAATCTTAGCACAATAAATGTTAATACCTCTCCAGTTCATTATGACAGCATCTTAACATTAAAAACATGTTTTAGGCCGGGCGTGATGGCTCACACCTATAATCCCAGCACTTTGAGGGGCCAGGGTGGGCAGATCATGAGGTGAAGAGATTGAGACCTTCCTGGCCAACATGGTGAAACCCCTTCTCTACTAAAAATACAAAAGTCAGCTGGGCGTGGTGGTGCATGCCTGTAGTCCCAGCTACTAGGGAGGTTGAGGCAGGAGAATTCCTTAAACCCAGGAGGCGGAGGTTGCAGTGAGCCAAGATTGCACCACTGCACTCCAGCCTGGCAACAGAGTGAGAATCCTTCTCAAAAAAAAAAAATCTATTATATTATCCTATTTTCAAAATTTTGTTTTCCAGAATAAGCACTGGAAGTAGACAGATAATGATATCCCTGTTTTAGAACACTGAAATTTTGAGAGATTAAGAAACTGTTCGAAGTCACAAAACTGGCTCATGAAAATTCCAAGAATAGAATCTAGCTCTCCTGTATCCAAGACTTTTCTTCCAAAATGCGAGACTGCCTTCTGTGGTACTTCTGTTGCAGAATGTGTTGGTGTATGGCATTAAGTAGGGCATCAGAATTTCAGAGCTGAAGTAAATCCTGGAGACTATCTAGTATAACTTCTCTGATTTTATAGAGAAGAAAATGAAGTTCAGAGAAAGGGGATAGAACTGAGATGAGAACTCAGGTTCCTAGAGTCATCAATTAAATACCCTTTATAGAATACCAAGCTTTTCCTCAAATATTCATTCTAATATTTGCACATGTTAGAGCATGTGAATTTGTTGTCTCTGTTTTATCACTTGTAGTATAGAGACAATGTTTTCCAAAAGAACTGTTTCACTATGCAGGATATTATAGATGTTTTATTTAAAAGTACTTATTCTCAAATCTTGTGCATATCCAGGCACCAATCTAACATGAAAAGCTTCTGGTTGGAAATTTAAACAAAAAATAGCATTATTATGCACCATGAGCCCACCGAAAGAGTTCAAATTTGTTTTATTTGTTATCTTAGCTCTGTAGCTAGCAGAATCAGTCCCTCGAGCATAACTATACCGGTAATCTTTGGAATATTACATTAGGATAATATGAATTTCTTAAATATTGGTTTCGATTTATATTCAGAAGTCTTAGCACCTTGGTAGTATAGATTGCATTTTAATACAAACGAAAGGGTAGAGAAAAAAACAAAAATCCTGTTTTTAGGTAGGCTTAGAAAATTAAAGTTTAAGTACAACTAATAATAAGAACAAATTAGCACCTAATTCAAATAATAGAACTCAAATTAATTAATCTACTTCTTCCTGGGATAGACCTCTGTAGTTTTCAGACATATGTACTTAGTACAGGGTACACTTTTGACAAATATGGCATGGTGTGGTAAATCTCTTTTTTTTTTTTTTTTTTTTGAGACGGAGTCTTGCTCTGTCCCCCAGGCTGGAGTGCAGTGGCGCGATCTCGGCTCACTGCAAGCTCCGCCTCCCGGGTTCACGCCATTCTCCTGCCTCAGCCTCTCCGAGTAGCTGGGACTACAGGTGCCCGCCACCACGCCGGTAAATATCTTAAGTTCCAGTTTTTCAAGTACTCCCTTTTATATTAAAAAAATGTGAAACTTAAATCTGTGCTGGCAAGAAAGAAAGAAAGAAGGGATGGGGATCTGAAGGGGTTAAATTGACTAATTTCTATTGGTCAGATGTTTCAAACCTCAAAATTGACCTCAGCTCAGATATTTCAGAGGATGAAATATGAGCAAAGATTCAAATTGTCACATGTTTAAAATCTTAATAGATCTCCTTATTTATTGAAAACTTTTATTGTCTTTCTGGTTTTAAGATTAGGAGGTAGAGAATGTGGCTGAAACCCCATGATGGAGTTGCACTCTGTTGCTGTGATATTGTTCTCTTGTTTCTTTGAGTACTATTTTTATTGATGCTGGCCAAGAGAGAAGAGACCACAAAGATTCAATATCTTAACTTTTGTGTAAATTGTATCAGATTTAACAACCAGAAGAAAAATAAACTGGAAGTTAGAAAATGTACACCTTGCTTTTCACTTGTCCTTGAAATTCTCTGCTATCCTTAGATGCTCATAACCTCAGATATCTGTGTGTTTTTTGCTGTTTTTTTTTTTTCCCCTGTAACAAGAGGATGAAGTTAGACCCAAGGATGTCTTTTTCCTTCTACCTGTGAGTCTATCATGAGAGGACACTGAGAATGTCTGTTTGAATTGTTCTGTTTAGTGGTTTTAATACTCTGAAAATCTACCCTATTCAAAGATGTTTCATACTAAAACAGTTCCTTTATCATTTGACAAATTCACTGGGTACTCACTGCATAAGGGACTATCCAGCCTGCAATGTGGAAAGTGCGCCCGTCATCACACAGCACTGATAGGCTGTAGTAATTACATTGGTTTAATACGACTTTCTCCTTCAACTGGCAAGAGTTACTGTAGCCCCTGTTTCAGAGGAACTATTTCATTAGGCAATATGTGACCTCTCGTTGGAGTTTATTATTCTAATAATTACTCAGAGAAATGGAGAAAACTGATTACCTTAGACTTTTTAGCACCTTTGTTCTTTACAATGAACTTTCGTAGCTGCAGGAGTTACTAAAACACCATAATATCCCTTAAGTTTAGGGATATCATTAAGGAGAATCATTGTGGCATTTGGTAAGTTTTATGTCATGGCCACAGATCTTTTTTATGAGCTATTGTTTACTCTATTATGATAACCTTAAGAATAGCATTGTAATTTAACTTTAATACTGTGGATGACTTTTACAGCATTTTCAGATATTTTCATTTTTTCAAGCATAAAAATGAGACTGTCTAAAAACTGCAGCCACACTACATATGAATGAGTTTGGTCTTGTGTAGGTGACCACAGAATGAATAACAGCAATTATACAGCACAAGAAAACATTAATGAGAGGAAAGAAAACTATACTTAAAGCCATTCTTGGTAGTTTATATTAAGTTTGTTTCTATATCCAAATCTTAATGATTTGTATTTCTTTCTCATGATTTCTGTCCCCTTTGCAAAATTAATTTCTCAACAGCTTTGCCTTCATAGCAATATCAGTAGTATTTGTACATAAAGATATTTTTTCCCTTTGACAAAACTACCAGATTGTCTCAGTTTTCCATATGATATAACGAATAACTAAAGACCAAGAAGGGCCTGAATACAGTAAAGAAACAGTCTTACATGTTTGTGTATTTGTTTTTCAGATGCAAATTTTATGACTTAAAAATGGACATTAATTAATAGCAGTTATTATTTATTAAGCTCTTACTATGTGCAAGGCACTCTATCATGTGTTTTCTATTCATTGTTTTTGGTGGGTGTTATCTCCATTTAACCAATGGAGAAGAGAGGCTTAAAAGTTATACTTTAGGATAGTTTAGCAAAGTTTTAAAGAACAGATTATTCTATTGTGGGTCATTGATAGTCATTAGTACCAAAGCATATCTATTGTCGTATATTCCCATATACTATTCTAACTTCCTAAAGCAATTAAACAAAAGGGAAAAGTGCAGCCTAAACAAAGTAAGAGTTATTTCAGTTTTTGATTCATTAATACTTATGATTTTCATGTGAGTTAAAGGTACTGATGACTTTTGAGTTTGAAGTCAGGTGACAATCTATTTTACCCAAAATGCTGTAATATACAAGATCCAGAGATGTGTTCCTTTCTTAGCTTCAGTGGTCATTATGACAATAAGTTGTAGGACGGTGCAGAACCTTTCTAGGTCACATGTTGCAATCACCTCCAGAGCTTTCATCACATTTTATAATGTCCTGATGATGTGCATCTTTATTCATTGAGGAAAAAATTTGTTTTCAAATTGTTAATCAAATGAGATTATAACCCCCAAATTCTTATACCTGGTATATAAAATATTCAGTAAATTTGAGTTTTATTATTATAGTTGTAATATTAATTGATTAAAGCCAAGTCATACATTGAATGACTAAATTGAAAAACACTATTTGTGGCACTGGGAATAATGAGATTGATTTCCTTATTTGGCTTTGGAATGACTCTAAAGACAGTTTCAAGTGAGAAAAATCCAAAATTTCTTAAATTAATGGCAATATAAGGTAAGTGAATAGTTTCCCAAATGAAAGACAATGAAAGACACTATTCATTTAAATAGTGTCTTTCACTATTACTATACTATTTCACTAGTGATAATTTCATTATTAAAAATAGTAATAGTGAAATAGTATTTCATAAGGGACTTTATGCTATTTCACTATTACTATCCAATGATAGACACTTCATTTGAATGATTAGACATAGTCTGTTATTTAAAACACCCCTTTCAGTGCTTGATCATCTTTTCAAAACCAGTATTATAAAAATGTAGTAATAATAGCAAACACAAATGTAGAGCTTACTGAATATCAGGAACTATTCACTTTACATCAATTTATTTACTATTCACAATAACTTTATGAAGTGAGATCTATTATTATTATCTCATTTTACAGATGATGAAAGAATGCATAAACCTGAAAGGTAACTTCCCTAAGGTAATAGACCAGAAAGTAGCAAAACTAGGATTTGAATCCAGGCAATGTGGCTCCAATGTCTATGTGCATAGCTAACCCTAGGACAATCAGCAATAATCACTTTAAAGTATTAACAAGAGCTACATTGACTAACCATATAAAGATTTGTAAAATAAAGTTTAAGAATAATTAAACAATTAAGTTGACTTTAACATTACTTTTTATATTTTAATCAAAATTATAACATTTAATTATATTAAATTTATATTAAATGTAAATTTAACATGTTATATTAAATGTAAATTTAATTATATCATTTTACATTACATTAAAATTTAACATATTTATATTAAATGTAAAATTAATTATATTATTTTACATTATATTAAAATTTAATATATTTATATTAAATGTAAAATTAATTCTATTAAATATAAAATGTAAAATTAAATTTATACATTTTCCTGCACCAACAGGAATTTTCAGTCCTCCAAGATATATGTTTTGTTTAAATGAAATAATAGAGGAACATCTGGCTATTCTTGACTCATGGCATTTCAATATCACCACACAAAATTATCCAACGTTTTGGCAAATTCTGTTTTTTAATGAGCTTTATTATTTTAAAGTACATCATTCATGAAGAATGTTATAAGAAATGTTATTTGTCTCATTTTCAAAAAATTCAACTCAAACAAAAAATATTTAGGTCTACTGGAGAAGTTTAATTCAATTAGAGAACAATTTAGAATATTCCTAGTACATATGTAAATTACCTTATTTTGATCTTCTGAGCAACAAGTGACCTCAAGTTGTAAAAAAAATAATAAGCAAAAAAGCAAGAATAAAAATTTTAGACCCTAAACAACAGGGACATGTTTTGAATGTGTCTCTCAAAGGATAGATTATTTTACTTTTGTTTTAAATAAACAAATCAATTTAAGTCTTAAGTCATGACTTAAGACTTGTGAATTTGAACATTTTTCCAAAGGAAGTGAAAAAAATAGCTTGAACTTTTTTACTTACTTTATTCTATAAGTTTCTGCAAAATGTTAACTCCATTTTTTTGAAATTAAAATAAGCTCTAAACTATTTTGTTGGATATATCTCAAATTTGAATGCATGAGTAACTTTTTACATTATGGGAAGAAAAAAGTTTATGGTCGCTACAGCAATGGCATGTATTTGTATGAACAACCCGGTGCCTTTCTTTTTAAATTTCTAGCAAGTGCTATCTTCCCTCTTAATGATAGTTTCAGATATTTTGGGATTTGTCATTGAAGTATTGTTAACAGGTGATATCTATTGTTATATGTTAAGAAAATGAAGGGAATTTTACTTACATATTTACATTCCATTATGAATGAATCTTTAGCTGTTTCAGCTTGGTTTCTTGTTTGCCCCAATGAGTTAATAACTAAAAATCATAGGTGAGCCTATTCTCTGATGATTTGTGTCTCAATTTTCCAAATCGTTTCAGAGAAGACTCTTAAAAGATTGACAGCTTGCTAGAGTAAGTGGCTAAATTCCTTGGAATTGCTTAGGAAAAAAGAGAACCTCTTGTTGAAAAAGTCATATTAAGTACACTAAATTACTATTTTAAAAATATTTAAAGAGAAAACTGTCACCAAAATTTTAACTACTTTAAATTCTTGTCCATAATGGAAATAATGTTACTATTTTTAAAAAAAAATTTTCTTATATTTTCCAGAGTGAATCATTGAAACTGTCAGTGATTGTATAATGAGTTTAAATTATTCTAATTCATTACTATGTTCCAAAAGTGTTATAATGCAAAAAATTTGTTCTAATACAATTATGTTGCATTAATTTCTAAGGCAATGTTGAACAGTGCTAAGCTTCTAATCCATGATTTCTTTTTATTAAAGTATTACCAAAAAAGATCATTTTTCCCACCTTTGGAATACTGCTATTTCAGGATTTAAACATAACTTTAATTACTTAAGCCTGGTGGAGCAGGAGTTGCTGAGGGAGGGAAATGTTGCTGAATTAGAACTTGAACTGGAGTCAAGCGTTAATCATTTTTAGAAATTGTGCTCGCTTTTTAATGGTGCTTGGTTGAAACTGCCGGAAGCACATTTCCATCTTAACCCCATCCGGGAACATTGGTTTATGACTAAATCATAAGTGCCAGATAATGAGCAGTGAGCATAAATACCGCTTCTGCCTTTACTTTGCTATTTTAATGCAGAGATATCTTTCTAATAAAGGGAAGTTGATCCTCTTATCCTGTGGATGCTAAGGAGAAAACTCAGCTGTTAGTGCCGTTACGTGAAAATACCACTGATCAAGACTGCTTAACTTGACAGCTGGGCAAAGGGAATAGGGTGTTTGTTTTGTTTGGTTTGTTTTTGTTATTTTAGCTTTAGAAAAAGACAGGGAAAGTAAACTGCATAACTCATTACAAAATCTGAACTTCAAAAAACTGAGCTAGCAATAGAAGAAGCCCCCAGTTAGGGGTCATAAATCGGAAGTTTGAACTAAAACTAAAAGTGTAGGACTTATAAATTCAATCAAAATGGCAAGGGACATAACACTGATTTGTAAATCTGTCACTTTTTATCCTTAAGGTGCAAGAAAGATTTTAAATCAAAAATATTTTCTGTTTAGACTGTATTGGCATTATTAGTGACTCAGATTTTGTAAATCTGATAATCTTGTAAATATAGCAAAATGTTTGAAAATGTATAACAATTATTTGTGTATTTATAAGGCTGTTCTGAGGAATGTAAGCTTTTTTGTTTATAGATTGCTTTCTTAAAATTATCAGGTTCAAACTCAAGATTTATCACCTTAGAGCTCCTCAATTATATGTTATATTGGCCAAGCCATAGTTATTTTATGAGGAATATTAATGGGTTTTATAAGAATAGATGTAATCTTTCATATTGAGCTTAGATCTGATCTTACAAGGTTATTTCTCTCTTAATATTTATTTCCCTTTTTATTGTTTGCTCTATCTCCAGCTGACTCACTTCTGTCATCTTTATCTTACCTATACAGAATATCTTTTTAACAGGCAGAGTAATTTATATTCTCTCTTGTGAGAATAAAACTTTTGTACAAGTCTAAACAGTTTTACAGAATCTTCACATTGCAAAAACATCTTATTTTGAATTGGACATTGCTTTGCCTGCCAAATTAAGAGAGAGTCAGAGCATCATCTTCAGACTAAATGGAGATCAATAGCTATATAATATTATTCATGTAAAAACAATCTTTCTGCCCTTTTATCCGTTATAAGAATTTATTTTTAAGTTAGTTTTGTCAAGACTTTATGTTGATAGATCCACATATCAGTACAACCATAGA
The DNA here is from genome assembly GCF_006542625.1 of Nomascus leucogenys. NCBI lineage: Eukaryota > Metazoa > Chordata > Mammalia > Primates > Hylobatidae > Nomascus > Nomascus leucogenys. The sequence goes on from NC_044391.1 coordinate 96,849,850, forward strand.
GTCTTTGGAGTAAAACTGGATGTTAAATTTCAACTGGCATTAAATATTAAAAACTTTTTTTTGTGTTTTTTGTGTGTAAATTTGACAAAATCACTAAAATGATTTTAACTTAATTTACTTTTTTCAACTATAAGGTATTCAGAAGATTCAGAATTCTAAAGTTACTGACAAGGAAACTGTGAACAATTTCCTCATGTTTATGTTCCCTGATAACACAGTTCCTCTCCTTATGGAAACCAGTGTTCCCAATACCTTCTGATAGAGTCTCACTATAAAAATTTCAATCAACCCAAAGCAATATAAAGACTAAAATTTTTAAAAGTTAAACAAATCCCAACTTCCTGACAACTATTATTAATATTTGTGAATATGATTTTAATAATCTCTCCATGCATATATGCAGGTGGAAAATATAGATAAATATATAGACATTTTAATAAAATAATATTTACATATTATATTAAGAAAAGTTATATTTATTTTTGCTTCATTGTAAGATACATTGGTTTTCAAAGATCCCTATTATGTTATGAAAATTTAGAAATCCTGAAAAAATGGAGATCCTAGCTTCATTATGCTCTTTTTGCTATGTGTCCCAATTTGATAGCATTCATTAAATCCCTGCTTTGTAAGGTGTTAAAAATAGCATACTTACTACATCCTCCTCTGAATCTCAAACCCTAATTCCTAGTATTTATTTTTTGTTATTTATATTATCAAAGATTAAAATTCTTGCATTTTGTTTTGTAAAAGTGATTTCCAACTGATAGTGTTTTTTTTTTTGAGATGGAGTCTCTCTCTGTCGCCCAGGCTGGAGTGCAGTGGCGCGATCTCGGCTCACTGCAAACTCCGCCTCCCAGGTTCATGCCATTCTCTGCCTCAGCCTCCTGAGTAGCTGGGACTACAGGTGCCCGCCACCATGCTCGGCTAATTTTTTGTATTTTTAGTAGAGAAGAGGTTTCACCGTGTTAGCCAGGATGGTCTCAATCTCCTGACCTCGTGATCCGCCCGCCTCAGCCTCCCAAAGTGCTGGGATTACAGGCGTGAGCCACCGTGCCCGGCAATAGTTTGTTTTTAAAATTGAAATGGATTCTCTATTTACCACCAGTTTTACTACCACATTTTCATTTTTCAGTGTTTCATTTTAATTAACTTCTTATTGGGTTGGATCATTTTTTGAATCACTTTTGTTTTTATGTTTAAAAATGAGGATCATTTAAGTTTTACATGATGTCATATTTGTAAAATAAAGTAAAAATCCCACTTAATTTGGTCTTTTGATGATTTTTCATTGGAAGTCTAGGCATTCCATTGAGTTGTACTTCAAAACACTGTATAGGTACTTTTGTGAAAACACTACTGTATTTTCTAGTATGAAAAACCCCAAAGATTAAAAATTACTTTTGTAATTTTGAGAAATATCAAACTTAATAGCATAAAAGCAAAGTATAATACTACTACATGCCATTATTTTTGCTTTTATTATGCTTTCTAAATAACTACTTTGTGTGATAAACCCAAATGTAAAGGGCAATTATAAAAAACAGATACGTACATATACTATAATACTAAGGCTTTATTGAGAATATTTTATTGGCAGAAGATACCAATCGCACTTGTAGCCACAGTTAGCAGGATAGTATATGGCTGTTGGTTCATACCACGTGCATATTTGGAACCTTAATTCCTTATTATTGAATGCTATCATTACCATTCTGCTAAGTCCTAAAACTGGTCTCTATGTCAATAGATATGAAATGACTTTTAAAGTACCCATTATGTAATTTGCTACATAATATAACCATTCTGAGTTTTTGCTCCCAAATCTCTCTTAAGGAGACTTACAGTAACCTCTTTGAGTGTGAATAGTGGTACAAATGGTCATTCTTCATGCCTCCTCTACCTCTGGAATGACTTGAACCTCTGTCTTTGACTAACTGGAACAACTTGAGATTCATTGCTAGATTGGCTTCATAAAACAGAGATAAGATCATTCTCTTGCTTCATGTTTTTAGAAGTAAAGAAAGTGTATGCTGTGGCTATATTTTAAAACTATGAGTAATTCTTCCAATTAGATGAGTATAACCCATTGAGGAGTGAGTTAGTAATAATTCATGACAAATTTTGCATTTCATCACTAGCCCTCTGAAAGTTGTATCTGTAGCAATCAGAATAGGAACTTTCCCATGTTTGAATTAACTTTGAACTCAGGCATATTCCTGTTGACTCTTGTCATCGTGAATACTCATGACAGGTCACCTGTCTCTTCTTATTTTGCTTATTTTGGTTTCAATAAAAAATGGTTTTATTTTCCTTATTTCATTAGACAAATAAGTTTTTCAGCCTTTCTTGTCATTATATGCATACACAATCTCCAGAATGTTGTTTTTGCATTAATTGTAGTGCACTGTTGTTTATATGGTATATTGAACATAGTTTTTCAGGAAATCTTCAGCAAGTTTAGATATTTTAGCCAAGTTACACTTTAGAGTGTGCCCATCAATTTCTTACATGATACATAATCTTAGGCAGGTGAAAACCCATATCAAGTATTCCATATGCTTCATCAGGGACAAAGTAATGTGTTCTTCTTAGATTGATCTTCTCATACACTAAATCAAGTCTCCAAGGTGTTGCAGTACATATTTCCATCTCTCCCTCCAAATAACATTTGTGGTCTCTTGCAAGCACTACTATAGATGCAAGTAGATGACAAGCAATATGCTTTATAGTATTCAGCAGCTGCTTGCTTTACCTGTTGACCAGTTCCTGAGTTGGCACCAGCACCAAACAGATAGAACCATCCTCCCTCTTGGGAAGGCTGATAATTGACGTGGAAGATGGCAGATAGTAAGATGTTCTCCAAGATTCAGTCTGAGCTACTCCAATCATATCCCATCCACTTGGAGCAACCAGCTACTCTTGAGCTTGAATGGCAGTGGGTTTAGGAAGGTTCTGTTTTGCAATTACATCCATGATACATACAGAGTCGTTTTCTTCATGGAGAATCAGAGCTGGCTTCAGACAGTTATGTCCTGTCACTGTAACTTTCTTGCTTCTGTGTGCTTCTGTGTCTACCCAAATCAGTGTGCTCTTGATTTAAAAAAAAAAAAAACTTCTCAAATTTGATATTTCATCAAGATTCCACTTCTTTTTGATTAGTTTCTCCCCAGAGTTTCCAAACTTGTTTCCAGAGAGAAACCCTTCCTGACTTCCTTTTAATCAAGGTACATCAAGACCTATATCCTGGCCAAAATCTCTTACTCAAGTAAGCAAACATGACCCCAGTGGTGTGGGTGTTACGGAAAAGCTGAAGAGAATCAAATGTGATGAGTCCTTGGAAGTGCTTCAGTAACAGTGAAGCCTTGAGAGGGTGGTGACAGCTGAAGAACAACAAGAACAAGAGCCACAACTACATGTTTAGAAACCAGGAGATATAAATAAGGTTTATTTTTATTCTTTAAAAAAGATTTTAAATTTACCTTTGTCTTTAAACCCTTGCATACTTGAAGGAGCCTGTCTGTTGCCTTAAAAGATAAAGGACTAGCTGGGTGCGGTGGCTCACGCCTATAATCCTAGCAATTTGGGAGGCTGAGGTGGGCAGATCACGAGGTCAGGAGATGGAGACCATCCTGGCCGACGTGGTGAAACTCCGTTTCTACTAAAAATACAAAAAGTAGCTGGGCGTGGTGGTGTGCGCCTGTAGTCCCAGCTACTCCAGAAGCTGAAGCAGGAGAATTGCTTGAACCTGGGAGGCGGAAGTTGCAGTGAGCCAAGATCGCGCCATTGCACTCCAGCCTGGCAACAGAGTGAGACTCTGTCAAAAAACAAACAAACAAACAAACAAAAAACATAACTGCTTGCCTATTTTTTATCATTATTATTATTAAATTAAAATTTTAACCTGGATTGTTTTGGTGGCTGATAAATAGTATAATGGGGTGTGTGTGTGTGTGTGTGTGTATGACTCATTTATAGTGGGGTCACATAGATGGAAATATCGATCTTAGAGAACCAAAAATAGCTCATTGGTAGTTTATCCTTCATTACCCCATCTTCTCAACCCCCTCCAGGGACTCCTTCATCTAATTCTCTAGGAACTATAGCTCATTAAACCTGTGAACTTGTTTTACAAAAAAATCAATAGAGTATTTTGTAAACTCACAAATATTTGAGTTGCCTGGTATATATATTTTTAATAGCAACAAGGCTGTTATTCATAGGCAAAGTGAAGTGAAGGAGCAAGTTAATGAATTTAATTATTATAGATGGCCAATCTGAATAGTTCAAGCAAATATTATCTCTTCCTCAGTAGAAAATTTTTCTGCTTGAATTACTCTGATAATTGCCTCAGGTCTCCACTTTACCTGAGTAGGCGGTCTTCAGCTGTCTCTATATATTCATAGTTAAATTAGACTTGACTGAAAGACTTAAGCCCTCTCAGGAATTTTATGGGAAATTTGGAAGATTCAAAGGGTTAGGCAGAGCCTAGTAGCTGGGCCACTAAAGAACAAAGTGACAGCATTTTTGTAGTTTCAATTAAGGTGTATGTTCTCATGTTGGAGGTTAAGTTTGTTTTTTTGTTCTGTCTCTTAAAAATGTATGCTTTATAATTGAAAATACAAACAAGAATATCTTTTAGCAGGGAACACAATATTCTGCCTATTCAATATTCAGATATTTTGATATCTGACAAAATAAAAATGAGTTCAAGTAAAAAATAGTGGCTCGTTGCCCTCTCCCGTCCCCTGAACCCAATAACATGGTACTGTGTACTTATGACCTTGGATCTTATTTGACAATGAGAAACACAACAGGGACTGTGGGAGGAATCCTTCAGAGTTAGCAATAAGAATGTTGTGCTACATGCACACGTATGTTTATTGTGGCACTATTCACAATAGCAAAGACTTGAAACCAACCCAAATGTCCATCAATGATAGACTGGATTAAAAAAATGTGGCACATATACACAATGGAATACTATGCAGCCATAGAAAATGATGAGTTCATGTCCTTTGTAGGGACATGGATGAAGCTGGAAACCATCATTCTGAGCACACTATCACAAGGACAGAAAACCAAACACCACATGTTCTCACTCATAGGTGGGAATTGAACAATGAGAACACATGGACACAGGATGAGAAACATCACACACCAGGGCCTGTCATGGGGTGAGGGGAGGGGGGAGGGATAGCATTGGGAGATAAACCTAATGTAAATGATGAGTTAATGGGTGCAGCACACCAACATGGCACATGGATACATATGTAACAAACCTGTGCCTTGTGCACGTTTCCCTCGCATCCGTGTGAAGAGACCACCAAACAGGCTTTGTGTGAGTAACAAAGCTGTTTATTTCACCTGGGTGCAGGTGGGCTGAGTCCGAAAAGAGAGTCAGCCAAGGGAGATAGGGATGGGGCCGTTTTATAGGATTTGGGTAGGTAAAGGAAAATTCAGTCAAAGGGGGTTGTTCTCTAGCTGGTAGGGGTGGGGGTCACAAGGCGCTCCGTGGGGGAGCTTTTGAGCCAGGATGAGCCAGGAGAAGGAATTTCACAAGGTAATGTCATTAGTTAAGGCAAGAGCAGGCCATTTTCACTTCTTTTGTGATTCTTCAGTTACTTCAGGCCATCTGGATGTATATGTGTGGGTCACAGGGGATATGATGGCTTAGCTTGGGCTCAGAGGCCTGACAACATGTACCCTAGAACTTAAAGTATAATTAAAAAAAAAAAAGAATGTTATGCTAAATGTCTGTTACCATAGGTTTTAGTTATTGTTTTTGGAGAAATGCTTTGATAAAACTCAATTGCCTTTAGAAAAAGTAGTGATATTTGATATATAGGCTAATGGCTGATAAATGAGTGATTCTAAAGTAAGAAAGAAAATTACAGCAATAAGATATGATTTTTATCATCTAAACTCTATTTTTGCTCTTCTGTATGTTCTTGAGAATGAACTTGAATCATTGTCTGTAGTGTGGAATTACTTGTGAATTGGAGCAGAATATAGTTGTGTGTGTGCCATTGCATATCTGCTTATTTTAACTTAGGGTTTAATGCTATAGTTCTTTTTAGCAATCTTAATTAGAATACCATAGTCCTGAGTCAAATCAATCAATACGAAATCTATTTTACCCATGATAAACAAATGACTAGCTGATATTAATGTCAGCAGCTGCTGTGCCTGAGAAGTGAAAGAAGTCTGTATTTGCTAGTCATTTTCTTACCATGAAAATTGCTTATGTCATGCATTTCAGAGACTCAATCAGAGAAAAAATTTCTCAGTGAAAAGTGTAACAAATAAGCAGAAATATAATTTAGAACTTGAGCTCAGACAACTCAAGATGGTACAGTATAGAATCAACTTGATAGGAAAAAGAAGGTGAGAAAAAAAGGATGCCATCACATATTTTCATCTGCCTGAAAAAGAGAAAAAAAAAGTTGAGGAAAAAAGATTCTCCTTACCTTAGGATGAAATTTTCACTAATGGTACCAAACCTTTGAGAGCTTTGAATAACTCAGAGTGCCCTGAGGTTGATAGCAATTCCTTAAAATGTTACAGGTTCAGAGGTATTTTAACCGTAACATCCCATTTCTGGAAAGCCTTGCTCTTTTGATTGTTTAGTATCTTTAAGATACCTTTCATTGTTACACATAAAAATATTCCATGGTGATTTTGACTGCATAGGAAATGTCTAATGTTTCAGTGAATAGATTTTGTTTCCTATTTGGGAGCTCTCAAAAATAATGTGTATGTGCTTTCCATTGATTTATTTACTTGTTCTAGCACTATGCTAGGCGCTGAAGAATCAAAAATGTTATTTCCTTGAAGAATCAAGGTCTAATATCAGTGATAGATGGGTATATACACATTGAAAGTCAAACAAGTAAATGATAATAGAGATTTAGACCATGTTAAAGGAGAACAAATAGTTTATTAGCTCTCTTCATTTTTTAAAATAATATTTTTCAGCCTTAACCTAGCTTCAGGCAGTGTTATATGTTGTACATCCTTGATCACAGTTAGTCCTTATAAGACTCTTATGAGACAGATATCACTGATATCCTCATAGTACAGATAAGCAAACTGAAGTTAAAAAGGGCTGCACTTCTGCTGAGTGTGAAATTAGGTTAAAAAGTCAAGCCCAATTTTTCTTTTAAAAAATCAAAATCAATTTCTACCTGTAACTATAGTCTAAATAATAAACTGTAAACCTAAAGAAGTTAGTAACTAAACCAAATTATTTGTTGGTTATAAGTAAATGTTTTCAAGATTACTGTTTCTAACAACTTCATTGTACAAGAGTGCCAAAATCCCATTATAACTTCAGTTCAGGGCTGTGTGTCACCAATCATAATACTACTGGATGATTCTAAAGAGGAGACACTATGAAGAGAGAGAAAAATAAAACAAAATCTTTGCACACAAATGAATTTCAACCTGCAAACCCAAATTCCAAATAAGAAGTCATCTAATTATAAAAAAGATAGCCAAAATACATTTAGAATATAAATTCTATGTAGAAGAAATTGTTACAAAATTTTATAACATATGTGTTTATTCTAAATTTAAGAAATAAGAATAGATTAAAAGTAGATAGAAAAAATACTTTAAAACTTGGGAATAAAAATCTAGTTATTGAAATTTGAAAAATGGAATAATATTGCATTTGACAAGATACAGCTGCAGAAAGAATTAATGAATTGGAGGTTAGCACTGAGGAATAATCCACAATACAGCACTGAGAGATGAAGAAAAAATAAATATAAAAGAGCAACCACTGAAGATTGTAAAACAGATTGAGGAACTCTAATATTTACACAAAACAAATACCAGAAAAAGAGAGAATTGAGACAATGGCAGAAATGTAGTCTTTGAAAATATAACACAAAAAGAATATAAAGGTGACATTTTTGAAATCAATGCATAGCCTCTTAAACAACTTATTTTAAAGTCAGTATTTGTTATTTTTGGTTTAATTCTTTTTTCAATTTTATAGGCATGTTTACATTTGTCCTTGAACTATAGGCATATGAATTAGAAATGCATTTATTCATGTTTCTCTAATTTTCAATTGCTTGCTATGATACTGATTTATCATTAAAACTTCAGAAAACATTCTTATTCTTTTATAAAAAAGTTATAGTTTATTTAGCCTATCTAACTGTATAAAATGATAATGTAATACCCTTGGGGAAGCATATAACAAAATTAAAAGGAGAGATCTCAAAGTAAATCAGTATAAAAGTCAACAGGCTGAACATAACGCTCTTGTGTTTGCTGGAATGCAGCTGAATGCAATGTTAATATAAGAAACAGAAAATTGTGAGAGGTCTTTAGAAAACAAAATGGAAAGTGTGAAGTATAACCAGTGACAATGTCTGCCTAGCCAAATACTTTCAAAACAAAAATAATAATTTAATAATTTATCAGAAGTTCATGTGGAATACTTGTTTACCAAAGTAAAAATTTATTTTTATTTTTTTTTTCAATTTGTCTCGCACTTTATTAGGAGGCACTGGGATGGGAAATGCTCTAAGATATTGCTGAGGTTTGGGGAGTTGCTACAGAATGCTGAAGGGCCTGCCTGCCAAGAAATGGACCAGAGAAATAAGTGCAATTTTATGACTTGGCTCTGCTGAGAATTTAAAGCAGGGGGCCTTTCTTTTTTTTTTTAATTAATTATTTATTTTTTTTATTATTATACTTTAGATTTTAGGGTACATGTGCACAATGTGCAGGTTTGTTACATATGTATCCATGTGCCATGTTGTTTTGCTGCACCCATTAACTCGTCATTTAGCATTAGGTGTATCTCCTAATGCTGTCCCTCCCGCCTGCCCCCACCCCACAACAGTCCCCGGAGTGTGATGTTCCCCTTCCTGTGTCCATGAGTTCTCATTGTTCAATTCCCACCTATGAGTGAGAACATGCAGTGTTTGGTTTTTTGTCCTTGCGATAGTTTACTGAGAATGATGTTATTTTAAAATTAACTCTTAGCATTTTGTGTTAGATTGTGGTTCAATTGTATTCTTCCAGAAAATTGACTAATTTTGGTCAAATTTAGCACATAGGTAAAGATCTTCTTTAACTTAAAGATTCAGTTTAAAAATTAAGGTTGTGAGGTGTAGGACATAGTCATGCTCTTGGTTCTTTCAGATTAAAACTTGCTTTATCAAAACTAATTTCTATTCAGATTCTTAAGGTTTTGATATAAGGTTTTATTCTTAAGATTTTAATACATAATATGTATGTATTTAAGGTAAATGGTAATAGGTATTAAGGTATAATTAGCAAATAGGTGGGTCTTTGGTTATTGAGATATACAAGTTTCTATTTAAAATCTTATTAATAAATATGTGAAGAATATAAAGCATTCAGCTCCTTGCCTTGTCCGTAGAAAACACACAATATATATTATTTGAGTAAATGATTTAAATTTTGTTATTTGTAAGTGGTGCTTTCTTTTAGTTTCTGATTCGTTGTTATTTCATTATGCTAAAACATTCTATTAAAGTGAAAAATATATAAGGTGGTCATCTTTTCCTTCACGGATTTTCCAAAATTTAACAAATAATGTAAAGTACAGCCTATAAGTGAAACAAAGTGTTGAAAAATAAGGAAGAAAAAAGAGTGGAAGATAAGAAAGTAGTATGCAGTCTGGGTAATATCATAGGACTAAGATGTGTTTATTACTGTTTGTTGTAACACTACACATTTGGAAATTAAGATGGATCATCTTATAGTAGAAGCAATTTTATTATGAGCTTTTAAACTGTTCTTTAAAATACTTTTGTAAAGGAGATGCATTATATTGACAGTGTTAAAGAGTCAGCTGACTTTTAGAACATGGCAATCACTTTAAAAAAAAGAATTAACAATAACAACAGCAACAACAACAACAAAAATATGCCATGCTGTCTGAGAAGGAGAAGCGTTATTTCATTTTGTATAGATTTTTAAAAAATATCCAAATGGAGCAATGTCAGTATGAAGTTACATCAGATTAATAATCAAAGCCTATAGTTAAGCTGTTTTTAACTTAAATAATACCCTTCACAATACACGTCTAATACTCATAATCACATTTCTATCATTTATATTTTTAAAGTGATCATATTAAATCTAATCTCCAAAAGTACATTAATATAAAGTTATTTTCTAAATCCCAAACACCTACATAAGAATACTCTAAATAAACTTATTTAGAAATTATGTTTAGGCCCAACACAGTGGCTAACACCTGTAATTCCAGCACTTTGGGAGGCTGAACTGGAGGATCACTTGAGGCCAGGAGTTTGAGACCAGCCTGGGCAACATAGTGAGACCCCATCTCTACTAAATAAACAAATAAATAAATAGTTGGGTCTGGTGACACGTACCTGTGCCTGTAGTCCCAGCTACTCGGGAGGCTGAGGCAAGAGAATCGCTGGAGCCCAGGAGTTTAAGGCTGCAGTGAGCTATGACCGCACCACTGCACTCCAGCCTGGGTGGCAGACATAGGAATTGTCTCAAAAAGAATTATGTTTAAAGATCCATATTAAATTGATATGTACAAATCTTTGAGTAAAATATGAGTTAGAAAACACGATTTTATTTCCTGTACTATACTATAGATTTTTGAAAGAGCTTATGGTTAAAATCTAATTTTTAAATCAAATGCACAGTAGAATAAGTAATTTGATGAGTCAGAGATTGTTTGTTGAAAAGTTTTATAGAAGAGGTTTGCATAATTTTAAAATTTAGTGCAGAATTCTCCTGGCATGGTTAACTCTTGATACCTCACTCCGATATCTGAGTTCAAGGAGATACATTTGTTCAGCAATTATGTATTAGCTCTTTGGATCCCTCCTATACCTCTGAAGGCTCAGGATCCTGATAGGCAAATAGTACCCTCCTTAAGTTCATTAACACTTTAGGCTTTGCCCACCTCCATCTATGCAGGTCTTAGCCATGCCCATCAGCTTTCCTCTGACTCCTAGCATCAAGTCCAATTGTAATCTGTCAGAATCTCCAATTTTGTGCTAGTCTGTGTATTTTAGACACATAAATAGTAAAATAAATGAGAAATGGTTCTTAACTTTGGTTTGCTTACATTTTATAAAGGAGACACATGGTGTCTTAGTGTTCTCAGAGAAATAGAACCAACAGGAGGTGTGAGTGTGTGTTTGTGTAATAAATACATAGAGACAGAGGAAGTGATGGAGAGAAAAAGAGAGAGATTTATTACAAGGAACTGGCTCACATGAGTGTGGAGCCAAGCAAGTCCCAAGATCTGCAGGGTGAGTCAGCAAGCTGAAGAACCAGGAGAGCCAATAGTTTAGTTTCAATCTGAGTCCAAAGATCTGAGGACCAGGAGAGGTGATGGTGTAGTTTCCATCTGAAGGGCAGCAGACTGGAGACCCTGGAAAAGCTGATGTTTCTGTTCAAGCCCAAAGGCAGGAAAAAAGTCACTGTCCCAGGACAATGACTTTGGTTAGGAAATAATTCTTAACTTGAGGAAGAGTCAGTCTTCTTGTTCTATTCAGGCTTTCAACTGATTGTATGAGGCCCACCTACATGAGGAAAGGCAATCTGCTTTATTTAGTACACATTTTAAAATTAATGTCACGTCAAAGCACCCAGAATGATGTCTGACCAAATACCTGGGAACTCTGTGACCCAGTCAATTTGACACAGCAAACCAACCATCACAATGTATAAACAAATAATTGTCTGTATTTGTTGGATTTAGCTGCTTTTCCTCCATAAGATTCTGCCCTATTGTTCTTAGATGTCTAATGCTTCCTCATCCATGAACCCTATTAAAAACTGATTTAAAAATATTTCAGCTGTTGTTATTCTGTAATAAAATAAGTAGTTGTGGAGATTAGATGATGTCTAACTACTACAAAAGTAACAATGAACAAAATCAATAATTAAGGTTATGTACATTCTTTAATTGTGAAGTATATTGGCAAGTTAGTTTGAAGAATAACTTTATGCATTAATTCCACATTTATAGATACAGACCATCTTTTAAAATAGAAGCTGTAATCAAATTTACTTGCAGACTTCAGAAATGTTTTTCATTTTCAATTGGACATTACATTTTCAAACATTTAAAAGCAAGCAATTAAATCTAACAATAAGCAAGTAAAGAGATTTTTAATTAATGTATGTTTTAATGAAATTTTCCTTCTGTGAATATTAGTGGATATTTACATATTTACATACATATTAATACTCTTTTAGGTAAAGAATTAAAAGTTCAACTTTGATTAAATAATGCAATTACATTATTAGCTTTAGATTATTTTCTTCATGAAGATTTATATAACAAATGGTTTCAAACAGCCTCCCTGGTAATGTTTGTTCCGCGAAAGTATTAAATATCATTTTTTCCATGACTATTTGCAAAATACATTGTTTAAACATATCCTAATTTGAAGGAAGCCCAAAGTCAGAGAGAGGTCATGAAAAAACAGAGTGGTAAAAATTACTACAATTCAATTACATGGTGTGTGCTATGAACAAGTTATCTTCTATGTTTTCTATACCTACCGTCTTATTTAATATCACTCTATGGCATTTACACTATCATTCCCATTTTCAGATGAGAAAACAAATATCAGATGTCAAGTAGCTTGTTTGAGGTACAAAGTTATGAGGTGGCAGAGCCAGAATTTCTATCTCATTCTAGATAAATGATTTGCTCTAAGCCGGAGAAAAACTCCCCTTAATAAAGCTATTATAAACTCCTAAATGGTGGCTTAAATGTCAAATTTGACTTTGAACTCAATAATAAATAATCTGATATACATTTTTATAAATAAATCAGGTAATAAAGTCGGTTTTGCAAATTAAGTATTTAGAAATGAGATGTGATTATAAATTAATGAAAATAGCTCTCTTATATATAGATTATGAAGGCATTTTCAAAGTAGTTTGTTCCAGAAGTGTTTTGAACAATACCAGTATTTTCAATGTAGGTATTATGCCATTGTGACCCAGAGTAATCAATGTACTATTGCTAATATCCAGTAAACATGTTATTGTTTATGTATAGCTTTATGAGTAGAAGAAATTTGGATGAGAACATCTAGCAGTTTACATAACAGCCCCATTTAATCTTCCTAACAATCTTTTGATATGCAAGAGTTAGTGGTGATGACTGGTCCTGAGTTACGTGACTAGCAAACAGAAGACTCAGAACATTTGGCCCAGAGCCTGTACTCTTTCCTTGCACTATGCTGCCTTGGTATTTGTTACAGAACTGATAAAGTTTCAATGTTTGTCCCCTCCAAATCTCATGGTGAAATGTAATACCTAATGTTGGAGATAACGCTGGTGAGAGGTGTTTAGATTGTGGGAGTGGATCACTCACGGCTTGGTGCGGTCCTTGTGATAGTGAGTTCATTCTTGCTCTGAGTTCTCAGGAAATCTAATTGTTTAAAAAGTGTAGCACCTCCCCCACCTTTCTCTTGTTTCCGCTTGCCATGTGATGCACCTGCTCCCCCTTCGCCTTCCGCCATGATTGTGAGCTTCCTGAGGCCTCACCAGAAGCAGATGCTGGCATCACACTTCTTGTACACCCTGCAGAACTGTGAGCCAATTAAACCTCTTTTCTTTGTAAATTACCCAGTTTTCAGGTTTTAGAGAAACATAAAAACAACCTAACACAATAACTCTGAAGAGTAACCAATAGTCTCAAAGTTTGAATTAATATTCTGTTTGTTAATGAATGCTAAAGTTAAGATACTAAAGTTAAGGTCCTATATGTAAGCTCTGGGAAGCAGAATGAAATGACATTATTACAATGACTCTGTGGGTTAGTTAGGATGAGAAATTAATGAACGACCTCTTGCTGGTGCTCAAGTGACCCAAATAATATTTTAATTCAAATTTATTTTCTTGATATTTATTATGTTTTCTATGAGGAATTAGACAAAATTTTACGCAGTTAACTGTCTTTTGTCTTGAAAAAGAACAAGATTATTGAATAATATTGTGGAATCTTATGACCACATATTGTCAGGAGCTCAGGTGAGCTGAGAGAGACAGAGCTGGGCTGGCAGGTGTCAGAGTAGCCAATTAAAGCCACAAGCCAAAAGGAAAGATTTAACCTTTAATCATTTACTTTGATGAAGTGCAAAAGAGTACAAAAGGGAAGAAAATGTCAATTCCTTGCTGTTCCTTTTTTCCCTCATGGAACGGTGCACAGTCCAGGGTCAGGTAGATAAGCAGAGACACAGGGATCATCTCTCTGTGGAGGGAGCCCCCAGATAAAAGGCTCAGGCAGTTTGTGGACAGTGAGATGGAGAGGAGGGTGGAGGGGAAGGGCTAGGAGTGGAAAAGTACAGGGCACTGAGTGAGACTGGGGAAAAGTGTCCTCAGGGTTTCTCCTTTGTTCTTCACTCCTGTGAGGCACCTGAAGAGAAGCTCTGCCCAAGGCCTCAAAGAGGCCTAGAAAGGGAGGCTCCTGGGCTGACAAGGCTAATGTGTAAAGAGCAAGACCAGCCAGGTGGGCCTGAGTCCTGGACTACAATTTCCTTCAGAATCTGCAGTGCTCTGTCTGTGCACCAAATCTGATGCAAGGTGTGCAGTTATCTCCCCGATGCCTTCTCAGTAAAGCTTTTGTAATTGTTTATGGTCAGGCCTAAAACATCACACATAGTTTTTTTGTGTTTTGTGTTTGTTTTTTTAGATGAATTTAATCTTATGGAAATATCTGACGAAGGCTTTAATATAAGTATATGTCAGGTAATTAAAGAAAAGTGAAAAATGGCTTTTATTAGAAGACAAAAGAATAAATTAGCACAAGTGAATATAAAAAATTAATACAAGTGTTAGATGTAAAGGAGATCATTGTAGAGAACTTAAAATCCCCAAGACAGAAAATATCTTCTCAGGAATCATTTTGAAATGATGAGATCATTTGAAAGATAGAACTGAGAAACATATAAAATGTGTCATAGGAAGAGAGAGATTTTTAAAATATGAAAGTAGAGTTAAGATATATGCTAGATAAGCTACGAAGCTTCAACTATATATAATTGGAATTTTAGAATAATAGAAAAAAGGGAAGACAAAAATTCGCAAATAATTCCAGTAATTGATGAAGGATAATAGATTGAGTTTTAACCAGGAGCTTGAATTCTCACTTATGACTTCAAATATAAAGTTGGTCAAAACCATACCTATCACATGGTTATCTGGTAAATGTAGTAGTATTCCTCCTCAGCCACGATAAACATTCCCAGTAAATCCTACTGCATCTTACATAATGTAATTTACAGGATAAGTTGACTTAAATGTTTCCTTTCTTCTTGGTAAGGAGAGTTGCACTGGTCTCTGACATTTAGAGAATTGTCATTCTAACATTCTTATTTTTTACTCTGGACTTCTTCAAAACGTCCACCAGCTTTAGGCTAAAAGAACTTGCGAATTTGAGATGCTCTTTTACCCAGCGGGCATTATTAGCTACATTCCGAGAGTATTCTTGGATAAGAGCAAGTATCACTCTTCTTTAATGCCCTTTTCTCTATTTAACACTAAATTCCAACTTTGGAATTATTACCAACTGAATTTAATTACCTTATTAAGCAAATATATTGAAGTGCCCTTCAGAAAACCATGGAGCTTTCATAATACTTGCTGCACTGAGAATTATGCTTAGGAAAAAAATTAGTACGTACACAAAACATACAGAGAATATAGATATATTGACTATATAAATATATAGAGTTTGATTCTGCAATCTTTCATGCCACCTGGGAGAATTTTTATTCCAGATTTTCTTCTATGACATGTGGGTCATTCATATTGGGCCAAATTAAAAATGTAGGTGTGACTATAAGAGATGAAACACATACAGAGCAGGACTAGTGTGCCTTTAGAGAGATAAAGGCACTGGAGAAAAAAATATTCAGGGCCTTTGTACTGTATTCTCATATCTGTCAAGAGAGGAGAGAAATGAAACACATCATAAGAGGGTCAGAAGGTATGTAGTACAGCCACATGATGACACTATCATAAGGCAAACATGAGAAAAATCTGTTGGCTCTGATAAAGATGTTAATTTAGGATCACCCCAAATTGTTATTGTTTCTGGTTTTGTATTTTGTTTCATCTCAGTCATTCAGATTACTTTGTTTCCTGGATTATGACAGGGTCTAAGAGACAGGATTCAATATTCCTGAGTCATAAAATCAGAAGGGTCATGAACAATTAGATAGAGAGTTAAATTCCGGCCATGGGTTAGGAGCATTGAGGGCAGTGTCTTAATACCCACATTCTCTGAATCTTCAGAAAACAAATGTTTAGGAACCTTTTCGAATTTAGAGGGAGGAGATTAACCAAATTTTCTAGCAATTGAAGGATGATAAATGATAAATGAGAATTAATTACATTAATAATTTAAGGTGTATAAAAGTGTCATTCATAGCATTGTGTTTAACAAGCTGTCTTTATTGTTTTAGTGTAAAAATAGTGATAATTCTTTTTATGGATTTCTTCATTACACAGTCCTCAAACTCTATTTTCTCCATAAAATCTCAAATACCTCTACTGTCAGTTCTCTTTGTTGGTAATTTTTCAAGATCCTAACCCTCATATTTTGAAAAGGTCTATTATTGATCCACAAGTTGCCTATGAAATATACCTTTATACTTGTAGTTGAATCACTTTGTAATAATAAAGTTTTAAACCTAGAAAACCCAATATCAACTGAAAAAATATTATAAACATTAAGAATTTCAGTAATAATTTTAGGTACCAAATTAATAGTTTCACAAGTAACAAAAGTCTATAGAGACAGAAACTTTATATATATGTAATATGTATATATAAATGTATGTATAAATATATTTATTTATCTCTGTGTATATCTATATATATCCACAGATAATATATATAATACATATATATATATATATACAGATGAGTAAAACAATTACTATAAAAGCACATTTCTTATTAATTTTATCTGTAGGTATGTTTTCTTTGCTTTTGTAGATAGTCATAACTTTTATTATAATTTGTGATTCACTGTTTTATTTGTGTGTGTGTGTATGTATACACACAAAAAATTTCTGTCTCTGGAGAGTTTTGTGTCTTATGAAACTATTAATTTGGTACCTAAAGATATTACTGAAGTTCTTACTCTTTGTAATATTTTATCAATTGACTTTGGGTTTTCCAGGTTTAAAATTTTATCTATTTTTCTCTTCCTTATCAATTTTTACATCACTAATTTAAATCTCTTTCCTAATTGTGTAAACTAATGGCTGTAGGAAATATATATTAAAAAATGCTGATACTTATCATTTGACCTATTTCAGATTTCGGTGTGAGTGGCTTTAGTATATCCACATTAAAAATGGAACTCCTTGTTAATATATTAAGATTTTTCTAATAACATTCATGAAGTACAGTGGTTTGCATTTTTATAACTTAATCTTTTAAGGTTTAAGATCAATATTAAACTTGTGTCATAAAATAATTTAAAAGTTTTTCTTATTTGTGCTCTGAAACAGTTTATCAATATTTGAATTTTCTGCTTTTTAAAGGGTAAAGCTTCTGCATTTTACGGTAAACCTTGCACCTTCAGGAATTACATTTTGCTGCTGCTTTCTTAAACAAGATGCTGCTAAAGTCTTTCATCACTCTTCCTGGCTCTCTTCTCGTTGTCTTTTGTGTCACTTTTGCCTGATCTCAAGTTGTATACCTCTTATATGAATCTGAAATTTTATGAATTTCCAGAATTCTTCTGAAAATGATGTTTGTGGCTTGTTTGTTTTTCCTTCTGGTTATATTTCTATGATTTCTGGGACTTACCTATGTTCATAGGGGATTTCTCATGTTTTCAGTTTTTTTTTTTTTTTTTGCTAATTTTCTTAAAACTATAAATCATGCTTAATTAATTCATAATTATTCATAGTTAGTTCATAATTGCATCTTGAGAATGGTATAGAGCTTGGATCTAGATTTACTAGAATAAATGCTGACTACCTGTGTGCATGAAGGAGATTTTGATAAACAATGGGATTCTATAGTGGACATTTTGGTCACGTCTCCAGTATTCATTCTAGCCCTCACCCATTGTGTGGCAATTCTGGAGCTTCCATAGATTGACCTTACACTTATTTTTAGCCACAGGTCTAGTTGGCTGAAACTAGTCAGGACATGGCATTATCCTAGCCATATTGATTTTCTTTTTCTCCCAAAGAAAAGTAGACATCCTAGGTGGATACAGTTATATGTTTATTTCTGTTTGGAAATCAGTGGTGGAAAATAAGACTTTGTGGAATTGTACTGTGAAGTTTTCATCCACTTCACAGCCACAAAGAGAAGTCAAGCTTAGGATGCAGCTGAGGACTTGAAGATAAAGTGGAAAAATGAAAAGAAAATAAGTTTTCAGTGCTCTCATTGAACTGTGGAAACAAAACTATGTTGTTCCCTTCATTTCTGATTTTTTTTCCATCAGTCTTAGCTAATAACTCATGTGTAAGTCAGTTTATTTTTGGAGAGGGGTATACATTCAAGGAGCTGTCCCACAAGACCCATAATTACTCTGATATCAATTATAAGTCTAGGAGTCCCAAGACCAACCTCATATTCCATAATTTGCTACAATTCACAGAACTCATTAAAAGCTGTAAAGCTCAGAGTTTCAGTTTATTACAGTGAAAGGATACAGATTAAAATCAGCCAAGGGAATAGATGATGAAACAGAGTCCAGGAAGTTTGGAAGCATGGGTCTTCTAGATTTTCTCACCCACTGGAATAATGTACAGTGCTATTTTTCCCCAACAGTGATATGTGAGACTACACTTGGAGTGTTGACAGCGAAATTCATCCAAGCTTTAGTGTGCAGAGATTTTACGGGGGCCCCATCACACAGACACAGTTTACTGCCATTGTGGTTGAACTCCATCTCCAGTCCCTCCAGAGGTTCATCTGTTACAATGGCCTAAATTCCCCTACACTAAATTGTATTATTAAATTTTTTGATATGGCTAAATTCCACCCCAAATCACATTGATACACAAGCTGGAGTAACCCAATGCACTCAGGCAAACAAAGACAGTCCTTTCAGATGTGACATTCCAAGGGCTTAGCTATTACTGACCAGGACCCAAGGACAAAGGGCAGACATCTCTTTAGGCAAAGTTAAATTCTTTACTACATGCTGGGCAGTGCTGTGGTTCTAGTTCTTTAAACTAAGAAGCTAGGGAAGAGACTGATAAGATGTTTTTGTCGGATTTGACTCATCATAGGTAGTTCCATTTAGAATAAAAACATTGAGTTCGGAAATTAAAAAAAAAAATTCTCAGAAAAGTGACAGATTTAGTTTTGTTTGTTTGTTTGGTTGGTTGGTTGGTTTTGACAGAGTCTTGCTCTTTCGCCAGGCTGGGGTGCAGTGGTGCAATCTCGGCTCACTGCAACCTCCCCGACCCGGGTTCAAGCGATTCTCCTGCCTCAGCCTCCCGAGTAGCTGGGACTACAGGCGCGCACCGCCATGCCCAGCTAATTTTTGTATTTTTAGAACGTCATTTCACCACATAGGCCAGGATGGTCTTGACCTCTTGACCTCGTGATCCACCTGCCTTAGCCTCCCAAAGTGCTAGGATTACAGGCGTGAGCCACCGTGCCTGGCCAGTTTGATTTTTTTAAATTACCGAAATAATTTCTAGATGTATGTTTGTCACAGGTTTTTAAAATGTCTACAAATCCCTATGTATTTCTTCATAGTATAGTAATGTTTAGGTACTGCATTAATTTGTTTTTATGACATCAGCTATTGTCTCTACAACCTCAGAATATGGTTAGAATATTGGTTGGTACAATAGAGACATTATATAGTTGATATTATTAAAGCTTACTAAAATAGGTGAAATTACCAAAAACTTACACAGCAGACATAACAAACATAACCGAATACAAAGGTATAAGTTAATCCTCTTGCACAGTTTACCTAATATTTATTTTAAAAATAGCAGTTCCTTTTTAAATAGGGAAATTATTTCATTTCTAACAATGAAAGCATGTGTAAGAAATCAAAAAATAAATCACACTGAGTATATAAACAATATGTTCTAGAGAGTAGTAGTGAATCCTTGATGTAAAGATACTGACACAAGAGTGGTAAGAGAATACAGTTACAGACTTTGGTTGTTCATTCTTGTTATTTTCTTGGAAAAATTAATTTTGGTGGCATTCATATGCAATGAATATCCAGGAATTCCAATGCTGTATACTTTGACCAAGTGTGTCTATTTTGAATTCTATAATGGGTTCCTGGAGATAAGGAAGGAACCAGCATTGCTAAGGGAAAATAACATATAAGGCACCTCTATGAGATGTCCATAGAAAAACATAAAGTAAAATTCTGACTTTGGGGATGCTCATTTGCTATTATCTCTGACTCCTTTGTCCTTTATCAGTATTTAATAAAAGTAATCCTCTTCAGTCTCCCTGTTCAACTATCAGATTTTTAAGAATATGGAAACAGAAATTCAGGTAAATAAGTTATTTAGTCCAATGATAGGCCTTTCCCAGCAGTGTACCAGTGAAGGTTTTGGGGTCTTTCAACAATGTAATTGGTAAACACAAAATTAGATTCAGTATTCAGTTGTTAATGAGCAGTCTCGACTTCACTGCTGTTAAACTTTCTGTGCCTTGCGTGTTTGTGTTGCCTAATTTGATGTGCTTGTGGAGAGATCCATATAGGTGCTTGAAAAAAAACCAATCCCTGAGATAATTGGGCATTTTTAAAATAAAATGCACCCTTGCAATTTTATGTAGAGTGATCTTTTTTAAATTATACATAAACCATAGTTTCCAACAAGGTTCTTTCAGACATAGAATAGGGACTTTTCTGTTTTTCTACTCTTTCCATCAGAATATTCTCAAACTGTAGATGCCACATCACAATTCTGTTGCTAAAGTTTATTTTTTCCATCATCTGTTGTAGTAATGTTCATAGTGAAGTTTAAAAGAACACTTGTTGGAAAAATGTAGTGCGTTCTTTGCCTAGTGAAATATGCTGAGCTTTTGTAGGCACACTTATTGCTCTCTTTATCTGTATAGGTCCATTTAGTACTATTTGTTCTTTTAGTATCAAGGCTACTGTAATGAGCAGAAACCATCCTTTTCAGATAACAGTACTAAAAAATAGTTGAAATAAATTTAAAAAATATTTCCTTAAAATGGCATAATGCTTCCAAACATAGATTTCAAAGTACAGGAGATATTTTGGAGAATATCCTTTGAGGAATAAACAACTATATGTTTCAAATTTGTAACCGTTAAACTTAATAATATCTAGTACTCAAAACTCTAGATGGTGATACACTTTATCAGTAATAATTAGCCTGGGTGTGCTTATTAGATTAAAACGGCAATACAATGTCCTACTTAAAAAATTTTAAAAAAGGATGAAGCTAATAGCTCGCCATCTCACTGGGTATGCAAAATAGAAAACAAATGGCATTGTGCTGCTTTTGTTATTCCTTGATCTTGATCTTTGTAAATCTGTCTCTGAAAGAAAAATGTGGTGAAATATTTTCTAGATTGGCCATTAATTTTTATAGCAAGAGTGACAAACATTCAGATTAATTTGAACACCTTCAGAAAATTAATTTGACTTGTGGTGTTCACAAAAAAATTTCTTATTCAAAAACATTTATGTAATATACATTAGTGATCATCTAGCACATAGAGAGTATTCTGCTTGATGCTATGAAGATAAAAATGATCCAGACATAGGCCTTCCCTTGAGCCAGTTAGTAACCATGAAGAAAGATGAAGCATACATGGCAAACTATAATATAGTGAGAAATAAAGTAGTGTTATGAAAGAAATGTAAATAAATGAAACTTCAGGAGAGAAAGATTTATTTTCCTTCCAGCCTGGGGGATCATTTGGAAGTCCTTTCATCCAGGACTTGAGAGAAAAGATGTAGGGAACAACTGAGATAATTGACACTCCACATAAAGGAAATATTAAGTGATCAAAAGTCCAGAGATGCAAATACTTTTTTTTTCCCACAGCCCTTTATTGTAGGGTATAGAGATGCAGACACATGCGATGTGTTTGTGAGATGTGAAAGATTATTTCCCTCGACTCTAAGGGACACCAAGGAGAAAAACTGGAGATAATTGAAAAGATTCTTGGTTCAAGACACTCATTTAAGATGATGACTTACTGTCTTAATTTTCTGCTGCTATGATAGAATATCACAGACCAGGTAATTTATAAAGAAAAGAAGTTTATTTGGCTCACAGTTCTGGCAGCTGGGAAGTCCAAGAACATGGCACTAATATCTGGAAAGGGTCATCCATGGCAGAAGGCATCATATGGTGAGCAATCACAAGAGACAGAGAGAAGGCAGCAGCAACAATCACAAGAGACAGAGAGAAGGCAGCAGCAACATTTATTCTCTTATTAGGAGCCCACTCCTTACTAACCCACTTCTGCAATAATGGCATTAATTCATTCATGAGGGTGGCACACTCATGACCTAATGACTTCTCAAAAGCCCTACCTCTTAATACTATTACAATGGCAATTAAATTTCAGCATGAGTTTGGAGGAGACATTCAAATCTTAGCACTCACTATGGAATTTTAACCTGTCTAGGAGTGTTTTGGATACGTCAATCAATCTGAAGCCAACATCCAGCAAGAAAGCCTCAGAATTTAGATTTTATGGTGAAATTTAAACTGGTCTCTAGAGGTAGCTTATAACTTTGCCTGCCATCTTGAGTTCCTGCAGCTGGAATATAGGAGCAGTAGAATACTAATAGGTGTGATTCCTCTCATGCCTTAGGGGAGAATACAGAGAATCCTGTTTTCACACAATGTGTCTTTTATGTGTAGGCCTTACTACCCCTTTTCTGTTGAACAACTACTTATAATGTGCTAGTGCTGAAGCTGCACACAGACACACACACACACACACACAACCCTACTTATGAGGGTGTATTGTTACTTTTGATTTTAGATGTAGAAGTTGAGTTAGAGTTATGGGATAACTCTGAAATTGAAAGTAAGATTTGATGCCAAAGCTAACCTGTCCACTATTTAATCTCATAATCTCATACATTATAATAGTCCCAAAGTTAAGTGCTCAACTGACTTTTTAAAAAAGCAAATTTATATATTTACATACATGTATAAAGGTATGTATACATATATACATATATGTGTGTATATATATGTGTATATATATATATATTTATATATGTATATAATCTCCAAGCAAATTCCTATGTACATAGAGTGCAGGAAGCTTGATTTTGATTTTGATGACTGATGCCTGGAAAGAGTAAGACTGTTATATCATTAAAGAGTTAAATACAGCCCACCTTATTGATATTATACATTAAGAATAGACAAATTTAGTAAATAAATAGAATTTGGAAGTATTTGTGTCATGTGCCACAAGTTACAGTTATTTAAGTTAAAGCCATTATAACCATTTGGCCACATTAATACAATTATCTCCAGCTTTATAATCTTTGTAAGCATAGAGAATTCAGTGAAATAATATTTGGTCTCAAAGACCATAAAACACTCAGATCTCATTTATTTGAATATTATTTCAAATACATACTATCCTGCAGCATGATAGAAATCCAAATGCTAAGAAGATTGCTAAGCACACGTAAAACTATCTGACACTAATTTAGTAATATACAAGAACACACTAAGCACAAACTTTGAATAGTTGGACTCTAAAGTGTCTGGTTCTGTAAACCAACACTGTCCTACAGATGCACTCCAAAGTTTGGCCCAAAATACATTTTTCCTTTACATAGTTAATTTTTAAAAATAATATATTTCGATGTGATTAAAAGTAGGTTATATAAAGGAAGGAATTCTGCAGCAGTGTCCAAGCTTCAGCTGAGCCAATTTTTGCTGGCAGTATCTTATTTGAATTCATTAGCTTATAAGTTCAGGAAAAATAGAAGATCCACAAAAACAATGTTGAGAACCATAAATCTTAATACAAAGCACTATATATATATAATTATTATAATTAATTGAGTCTTTTGTTTTCCTATTACCCATATAGATGACAGGCAACAAGAGATCAAGCATAAAGAACTATTCTGTTTTCTTGAGTAGTCCTCTGTCTTAAGTTTGCTAACATACATGAAACATGGACTAGATCTTAACTTGATGTTTCTCAAGGAGGAATATAGGACATTAACTCTACATTCAAGAACATGTCTGGAGCCTCCCATTGATATTCCAGGAGGTGCTTTTACCACACTAGCTCTCTACCCCTCAGTTACTTGAGAGGTGAGGAATTCACTTCTCCAATTATTTTCTCAACTTACGTCTATCACAGATAAGTTATATTGAACAAGTATTAATTAAACACCCACTGTTTACCTTTTATGAAACTAAAAATATTAAGTACAGAGTTAGAACACACACACAAATCAGTATATTTATTGAGTGCCACCGAGTGACAATTAGAAAGATATTTTTACATGCTATAGTGCTTATCATAGGATTTTTTCTCAGCATAGTCATTATAGTAATAGGTCCTCTTAAATAATTGATAAATGCCAAATCCTTTAATACTAAGTTTCAAGACATTTTAAACAATATTATACTTGTAATGTCAGAGGACAGGAGATTCAAAGATGTGGCAGAATATCCAAGGGCATTTTCTATAGTCCAGTTAGAATACCAGAAATGGTAAACTTTTATGATTTCCAAGCTGTATTTTTGGGTTTCCCTTTTAAAGGTAAAACTCTTACTAATTTTCTGCATCCAGAAGTATTTACTTCCCTTATATTTGCAATCAACTGTGTACCACAGTGCTCTTTTGAGAGCAGACGTTAAAGTATCTGTAAAGGCCTTGTTTGATTGTAAATATTATACATTGGATTATGTTTATGCAAACTTATCTTAGCCGTGTGTAAAAATAAGGCTGGCTTTTGAAAAATGCTAAGTGCTATGTTTTCCCGCAGCTTCAGTTGAGGCAGTTGATTGGAATAAATTGAGAAGGATCAATATTGTCATGAGGCTGATAGGATATGAGTTTTTCAAAAGCTTAGGAAACTTTTTTTGTCCATGAATAAGATATAAGATAAGAAAACATTATATATTCAGAGAAAAAAGTCTACTGCAGCAAATTTAATTAAAAGACAGAGGTGTCTTGTTAGGAAGAGAGTTACCAAAGCTGTTCTGACAAAGGTAACTGCCTTTTCTGAAATGGAAGAATCTGATGATACGTATTGAAGATCTTGTTGCTCTTTGCAATGAATATG
The DNA here is from genome assembly GCF_006542625.1 of Nomascus leucogenys. Classification (NCBI taxonomy): domain Eukaryota; kingdom Metazoa; phylum Chordata; class Mammalia; order Primates; family Hylobatidae; genus Nomascus; species Nomascus leucogenys. The sequence goes on from NC_044391.1 coordinate 96,875,126, forward strand.
TGATTTGCAATACATATGACTTTTTTTTAAAGTGAGAGCTTTTACTACCTACAGTTGCTTACAGGAGGCTATATGAAAATGTGAAAAGAAAATATGGGATCATTGGTTTTTTGGAGCAACTTAAAAAGTCTCTCAAATCTCCTGACTTCCTAATTGGGGAAATTATTGCAAATGATGTAAAGTCTGTTTTTCATCATCCTTTCTAAACTTACCCTGGTTTGTATTTTTATATTAAGTTAAATTATAACTGATTAACATTCTTTTATTTTTCACATGAAATGTATATTTATCACGGAAAAAAACCCCATCAGTCTAAAGTAGCAATATTTCACTTGGCAAGGGAAAGGCAAAAGGGAGCATTAGAGAGGAACCATCAGGAAAATTTTAGGATGCTCTAGGCTGAGGAACATTGGTAATGAAAGGTTACTACTGTGGAGATAAATGAAGACCACCCAAATGACAACAACCCAGATCTACTTATTCAGAGCTTGCTAGAGCAAGGGAGACGCTCACCGTCACTTGCATTTGGCAGAAAATCAAAGGCAGGCAGAAACGTGCATTAGGTTTACAGTGCAGAAAGAGGAGGTTTCAGGTCTGTGCTCATTGGAGACTGTAGGGTTGGGGAAGCTGGAGGTGGGCTAACAAGTGAGGCACCCTATATAGGTTAGGGGAGCATATTTGGCTTTTCCTGGATGGTCTTGTGTAGAAAGTGGGGGTGAAAATTAAAGAAGCTATCAGTTATTGATCAAGTCTGGCTGTTTTCAGTTGATTGCTTAAAGTTTTGGTTTGGCTTTTTGAACTGATCATTGTAGATTATAAATTAGATTTCTACTTTTATATGGGATCTGGCCATTGTCAATTTGTATATTCAGTGTCTCACTATAGACCCAGGTCTCTGGTATGCCTATGTGTGCATGTATTAATATTTGGATCTCAAACACGTATTTACCATAAAATGGCATGCCTTCCATTAATAATTGCACTGTGGGCACAGGAGTAAAATCTGCACACCAATAGGCTAGTTGGCTATGATTTTACCATGTTAAATGTATCAAGCAGAATGAAACAGCAGCAGAAGCTAACACCAGTGCAACTCTATAATTAACCACAATATTAATATCATGACTGTGCTTGTTTGCAAAAAAGAAACAAAAATGACTTCCAAAGACCAATTTTTATAGTAAGTAATATCTCCATTTGTCTTTCATATTTCAAAGAATGTTCAACAGGATGGCATTATTGCAATTGAATTACCTTCTCCATTTAGGTAATATTAACACTGCATTCAATTTTTCTGTCTTTTTGTTGCGAATTGCATATTTATCAATTGTATTATGTGCCTCTGTTTTTAGAAACTGGATGAAAACCACACTAATTTATCCAAATTTTAATTTCCTGAATAATGAACTTTAGCTCCCATAAGAGCTAATATTTTCAGCAAAATTTATCAGACTATTCAACTCCAATATTTATTTACACTTTCCTCAGTTTTTTTCTTGAGAAAATAAATTATGAATATGTCAAATATGCTAGTTCTAACATTTAACAAGATAACACATGGCTTTATAAAATGACACTCAAAAAGAAATACAAAGTTAATCTGTAATTCTGTTCTAGTAGTTTATAGAGATCTGGAGCCAAAGATTTGTTGTTCTCTCTCTGCACATCACAATGCACTAAGAAAGCTTTTATTCAAAACTGAAAATCTGTCTGCATATTTATAAAGGAATTTTCACTGGTGAATCTGTAATATAAAGTTAATGTTATTAACAGGTTCTCCTTCAAAAGTAAGTTCTCCTAAAAATGATAATTTTACTTTCCTTACCAAGTCATTTAATCAAAACAACTAAAAAGAGAATTTACTGTGGGAGACTCACTAGGCTTTATGGAAGACAGAAAAAAACCTAAAAAAGACAGAATCACTGCCTACAAAGTTACCAAATAACAAAGTATGCTTAAATAAAAAGAAAAGTAGCACTAGATTAAAAATGTCCAGTAAAGTCAACCTTTGCTTCTCAGTTACAGTCCATTGTAAGACACAAAGCATAATTTGTTTTTCATCCCATGCCAGATCCTGATATAAGTTATCAAAACGTCCCTAACTTTAGAATTCAACTGCTGCTAAGAATAAAACTTTTCTTCCAGTGAATCTAAATAAGGAAAAGGAACATCTTCATTTCTGTCTATTTCATATACTCTAAGAATCCCCTCTACTTGGGGAACGTATATTAGTGTATTAAATTGTCAGCAAAAACATATTTGGAAGAAAATAGTGGTATGGGTCAAAAGAGTAGATCCTTAGATCATATATTTAAATCGGAAAAGAAACACACTTAAAAGAAAAAAAAAAGGAGAGTAGAGTGAGATGTTTGTCATAACTACCTAAGGGTGAGAGTTCCACCAATGTGCTACAAAATATTCTATGTAATTTCCTTACTGTGTTTTACCTGCTGTATAACTTGCTTTAATTAAATGTAGTCTCATCATTGACCACATCATCTGAAAGCTTAGAAAACATTCCATTGAAGATCTAATCTAGGGTTAGAATAACAGTTAAAACGCACTAGCTCTCATAGAATTTCTCTCATAAATAACTCTAAATATCAGGCATTCTTGATTTTTCCAGCTCGTGAACAGATTTTTCTTTTTTAAGTAGAGAGAAATTTCTGTTGCAAGTGAATCATTAAATGTTGGGAACAAGCAGAGTAATTATAAAATACTTCAGGAAGTCTATCAAACTGTCTAGGGATTCTCCAAGGTACTATAAGTCTGACAAATTTGGCATTTTTTACTAGTCTGAGGAGAGACTGGACAGTCCCCAATACATGTATTATAATTAATGTTTTCGTTAAGTACCTTCATTTCCTTAAAACTTAATCTAAGTTGGCTGGGCACGGTGGCTCATGCCTGTAATCCCAGCACTTTGGGAGGCCAAAGCGGGCGGATCACCTGAGGTCAGGAGTTCGAGACCAGCCTGACCAACATGGTGAAACCTCATCTCTACTGAAAATACAAAAATTAGTCAGGCGTGGTGGCAGCCACCTGTAATCCCAGCTACTTGGGAGGCTGAGGCAGGAGAATCGCTTGAACCTGGGAGGCAGGGGTTGCAGTGAACTGAAATCGTGCCACTGCATTCCAGCCTGAGTGACAGAGTGAGACTCCATCTCAAAAAAAAAAAAAGAAAAAGAAAAACAACACACAAAACACAAAAAACAAAACCTAAGTTGTTAACTGTGAGCTAACGAAATCAACTTGTATTCGTTTTCCTTTTTCATCTCTTTGACATGATGAATATATTTTATTTTTATATTGGTTTTCTTAAAATGCATTCGTTCATATTGACTATTATGGCAGGAGTTTAGCTAAACACTTAACTGACTCCTGAGTTTCCTTTGGAAGTTCAGGTCCAGCCCTTAATGAGATTATGATCCTGTTGTAACTGAAAAATCAAAGTAAATGGGTATGGGTTCGTGGCTTAAGAAAAGATAATTTTGATGACTAGTAGCTCTGTGAGGAAAAACTTTCCTCTTTTTCCAAATGTCTTCTCCTTAAGACTCTCTGAAATTCTTCTGGTCTGTTATAAAATACAATTTGAGTATGAAAATAGCTAATATATGAAAAAACCTTAGTACTGTGCTTGCAATACACTAAAAAAATACTGCATAAATATTAGCTATTATTAGTAGAAAGTGAGGCTGTTCGCTGTGGGAAAGAGGCTTCCTTTTTCCTCTGTCATTCAGTACAAACATGTGAAATGCCCTGGAATAATCTGTAAAGTTTATTCCTACTTTATGAGTTTCAGTAACAGCTACTTCAAGGCCATACATATAATACTTCTGTACAAACCCCTTTTCTTAGAGCCACTTTACTTATCTTTACGACAGAAAAATAGATATGAAATAAATTTTTTGACAGTCTTTTGCCAACACAATAAAAATATGAACCAGGAAGCTAAATAAAGTTTTGTTTTGTTTCGTTTTCTCTTTACACTCTGAGTTCCTTTACTTGATCCTGCCTCTTTTGTTCATCTAAATCCCAGGTATGTCCTCTCTACCCACCGACTCTCGATACAGAATCTTTCCACAAACACATGCTCTTCATTGATCTCTATACCTTTGTTTCTCCAAATCTTTAAAATTGGATATTTTGGTGACTTTAAAGATTCTCAAGCATTTTCATATTTCCCCGTGTCTTATTTGCACAGCTGTTTCTGCGCTATTGCTTCACTTGGTATCAAGGTATCAAAGCTGAGTCAGCCCTAGAATCTGTCCTTGAAGTCCAGGGTCTGTGAGGAACTAAAAGTTTCTTGTAAGTATGATGAAACATGTGAAAGCATTGTGCACACATTACTATGGTAACAAAGAAAGGATGAGCAATTCTATCTCAGAAAGTTAGTGCTAAAACCATCACTCACATGAGGAATATTTGCCCCTACATTGGAAAAATGAATCAGAGCCTTGTATGGAAAGACATCCCAGATGGAGGGCACAACATTTTCAGAGACATTTGTCCAGGAATCACAGTAGTGGAGAACTGTGGCATTGCTGGAGAGAGGAGGAGTGGGAGAGATGCTGGAAAGAAGAAAGGCGATGGAATAATGAAAGGACCTCACATCAACCTTCCAGCTATAGGGTTCATTTTATCCTCATTTCACAGAAGAGGAAAATGAGGTCCATAGAGTAAAAAACGACATAAGAAATAAACAGCAAGAGCTCAAATTCAAGACCAGATCTTCTCCTAAAACCCGTCATGCATGCTTTCTGCTGCAATATATGACTAGTTGGAATTTTTTAAATCAAAGTATTAAATCCCTAATTTAGATACAAGAAATTAGACTTTAGTATGGTATATGCTAAAGGGATCTTTTAGACAGAGCTCCTTTGACAGGTGTCCTAATTACCTCATAAACAAGTATTTTCCTGAATGTATATTGTTGCTTTTCTCATCCTAAAGAAGTTGGAAGTGAGGAGAAAGAGAAGAAAGAAAGAAAAAAAAAAACAAAACTAACACTGATTGGGTGTCTTCTGTGAGCTACAGATTATTTTATATATTTTATAGGTATTTTGTATACTATATTATTTGAATCCTCACCATTTTGTGAGTTAGATATTATTGCCACTTTTAAAGATGAGGGCTCTGAAATTCAGATATAAAAAAACTTGCTCAAATGACTTGTCCAGTCATGCAGCTAGTTAATGGTCAACCTCAAGTTAGAATAGGAGTTAGCTTGACCCAGACCCAGATCATCTCATTCCTTTATCTAACTGTGCTCCTTGTGAATGGGCTCAACATTAAACTCAAAACAAGGCCAATCAGTAAACTAAAACATTGATGAAGGAAATGTTTCAGGTCAACGTCTGTAAGAAAGGACCTACCTTGGCAAAGGAAGTAACATGGCATTTTCAGCTTAAATAATAAGCTTATATTTGAAATAACATTTGGACTTCAAATTTGGACTCCAGACAGAAAGAATGATGAGATCGGGGAACTATATGAATGACAAAATAGACCATGAAGCAGCATGAAGAAGAAACAATGAGTGAATGGGAAGAGATACACTACATAAAATGGGGGATATAGAGTTTCTTGTTCTCAAGGGCTTTATTTGCCCATTCAAATCATATCTGTCTTATAAGTATGCCCAAAATCTGTGACTTCATACATTAGTCCCTCCTTATTGATAGGGAATATCTTCCACGGCCCCTAGTGAATGCCAGAAACCACAGATAGTACCAAACTCTAAATATAATGTTTTTTCTATGCATACTTAGTTATGATAAAGGTGAGTTTGTAAATTAGGCACAATAAGAGATTAGCAACAACAACTAATAATTAAATAGAGCAATTCTAACAATAATAAAAAAGTAATAAAAACTGTAATAAAAAGTTATGTGAATGTAATCTCTCTCTTTCCCTCAAAATAACATATTGTACTGTTCTCACCTATTTTTGGACCATGGTTAACCATGAGTAACAGCTACTGTAGAAGATACAACTGCAGGTTAAGAGGAACTACTGTATTTACCAAAGGATCATTGTCCCATATGGTCACATTGTCTTCCAGAATCCCAGATAGCTAAACATTTACAAATTATGATTGTTGACCAACCTAAATTCTAGAACACATTGATACTTTAGCAGAAGAGGGTAATTAACTCAAGCTCCTGGCTTAGAAAACATAAAGGTTTGAGAGACTGCTCACCATCAGGAGAGGGCTTCAATACTGGTCTGAGCCTTGTCTAGTCACCTTCACAGATCTTGGACACTCAAGTTAACTCTTCAGTATTTAGCTACTTTTATCCAGGGCACTTATAATCATATGCAATCCTCTGTATTTCTATTCTAAGTGGTATGTCTTGCTGAAGACAGAAACATTTAACTACTTGACTATATGAATATAATGCATTACTTAGAATAAAAACAAAAAGTTTGGCATTATAGTTTTTTTATTGGCCAGAAATTTTGCTGGTAGTTGAGCTATATGTCACTTAGATTAAGAAGTCATTGTGATAATTTTTATTATTAATAATAATAGTGTAAATTATAAGCATAGTTTATTAAACATGTGCAGATGTTGTTTCTGGACCAGGGCAAGATAATAAATATTTTGGCTTTGTGGGCCATGTGCTATCTGTTGCAACTACTCAGCTCTCCTGGCACAAAAGCAATCAGACAGTGTAACAGTGAATAGACATACCTGTATTCCAATAAGACTTTATTCATGAACAGTGAAATTTAAATTTCATATAATCTTCATGTCATGAAATATTGTTCTTTTTAATTTTTTCAACTGTTTAAAAATGTAAAAACTATTCTTAATGCATGGGCCGTACAAAAAGAAGGGGTGGGCTAGATTTACATGAGGGCTTTAGTTTTACAATGCTTGCTCTAGACAACTACCTTTCTCATCATAAACTTTGTCATCTATTTCAAGACTTCTCATCCATATTGCATAGTTAATGAAACTAAACATAGGAACATCAAACTGACTTAAACATCACATAGCAAGCGATTGCAAAACTTTGGTAATTTTCTTGACTTCCCTGAATCTCAATTTCTTTATATGTACACTGGGGAGAAATACATTTATAGAGATATTATGGGATTTAGTGAAATATTTATTTATTCAATTATTATTAAGTTCTTTCTAGTTGCAGAGTCTTCCCTGAAATACTAAAGTTCAGAAAATATACACTGTAAAAGGTAGATCTTGACCCTGCCCAGATGAGGCTTAGAATTAAGTTTGTAAGACATAAGGTAAGTATGAAGTTACAATTAATGTAATAGAAGCACTGATGAAAAGAAAAACTATGGGCGAAAGGGAGAATATAGCACAAATGCATATTCCAAGTTCAGGAAAAGCCTCCTGGAAAATAGTGGTGTCAAACAGGGCTGTGAAATGATTCACCGAACTGAAGACATGGGAGAAAAAAAAACAAATGAACAAACAACATTTCAGGCAAAGGCAATGCCATGGGTAAATTCCAGAGGTGACAAGGAGTTGGCCCATTAAGAAACTGAAAGAAGTTCACATGACTAGAACACAAACTTCAAGACATAAATATAAAACTGGATTCAAGAAATAATGCTAGAGAAGTAAGCCATATAAAGACATGTTCATAAGTCTAGAAGTGATCTTAAGAACAAAGGAAAGTTCCTGAAAAGTTGTGAGCAATGAGGGCATATTATTAGACGTGCATTTTGAAAAGGTCATTCTACTGCAATTTGAAGAATGGATTAGAGAGTGGCAAGAATGAGTTCAGGCAGGCCAGTTCAAAAGTAGATGCTATGATCCAGATGAATAATGATAGTGGCTCAGATTAGAGTAGTGGCAGAAGAAACTAAGAGAAGCAGTCAGATTCAAGAAATATTGTTATTTGATTCATCTAAAAATATTTATTGCATCCGTTGTTCTGGGAATATAATAATAAACAGACCAAACTGCCCAGTTGTCAGTATGATGGACAAAGTAGAGTGAGAGATTATTTCTGACTGGTAACATGAACTATGATGAGAAAAAAAAAAAAAAAAGAAAAACAATTTGGTGTGTTTTGATTAAAAACCCTGCTAAAATTTCTTATCATTATTTCTTACAGTTCTTTAGAGGGATACATTTCCCCCCCAAAGCCATTTAGGGCCAGAAACAAAAATAAAAAGAGACAGTGAGTTTATGGCTCTCTGAAACAGCTTTAATATTCTTTCAGCTTTCTCCTACCTTTTATACCCAGAGAATAAAAAAAAAAAAATGGAAGAGAAGAAATATATGACTGCAGTTACAGAACAAGTGCAGATATCACTGATATGAACAGATATCAATGGAAAACTACTCATGTGCAGTGTCTCCCCTAAACCTGATAATAGACATTTTCTTCAAGGTAGAAGATGGTGTACTTTACGACAGCTTACCTGGAGCTTTTATATACTAATTGAGTATGCTATTGAGAGTGGGTTCTTGGGGTGACTCTCATCATTCAAGGGGACTCTATCAACATATCAAGATCTCCACCAGTTCTACAGGGGCCATCTTACCTCATTTTTCTGTATCCTGGAACCCTTAAAAATGGTTAATACCACAAATATTTTCCTCAGAATTATATTGCACTCATCAAAATAATTCAAATTTGGAATATTTTTAGCTAGTGATTATTCTGCCTTCAGTTTAGTTTCCATAGGTAAACATATCATGCTGTGTGCGTATGTCATTGGACTCACACTTCCTATTTTATACTCTTTACATACAGCAAAACATATTTATAAATGATATTTCCAGAATACTCCAAAGCCGAAGGTGAGGTCATTACAAAGTATCCTAGTTAGGTGAACAGAGACACATAGCAAATAGAAATCTTTGTTTAAAAAGTATACTTGGTTTACAAAGTATAAAATAGTTTAATTCTTGGCCCATTCCATTGGTAGCGTCTGTGAAGCCCTCAGCCCCCAGGGGACATGTCCACCGGTTGCGTAGGCTTATATGAACCTAAAGAAAGTGTATTACGCTGGAAATAATAGACTTGGCAATCATTCTCTTTGTATATGATATTTGAAACTATGGCAGTTGATGGAAGTACCTAGTGAAATTGTCTGGAGAAGTATCAGCGTTTGACAAACCTCAGCAAATCAAACTGAAGAAGAGCAGCTAAGAAGTAGAAGATAAGTAAAGATCTGGCATTCACAAAAGCCCCAAACAGCCTGTTTCAAGAAGGCATATTGTGCCAGAGGCTCTGTAAAGGGCCACTGGGTTCAGGAAAACAGTCAGTGGTGATCTTGACAAAAATGATGTCTGTAGTGGGTTGGAAGTTTGATGCAGTGAGTACAGGTCTAAGTGTGATGCGAGGAAATCAAGACTGTGAATACAAGAGCTCTTTCGAGAAAATGGGCCCACAGAAAATAGGGAAAAGACAAAATAACTTTTGTCTGGTTTTCCTGTATTTTTTTTAAGATGAAAGATACCTGAACATGTTCCAGTAGTGATAGAAAAGAATTAGCAGGAAGAGATATTAAAGGCTTGTGGAGAGATAGATAACTGAGAGAAATCAGTGGTAAATCAGGAAGGGAAGGAATCTACGAAAGAAACAGAAGGTCTGTTTTTGAAATGATACCATCTGCTGTTTGCTTACATGGAACCATCAGGAAAGTAGGAAAGTATGAAGGTATGGTATATACCTGTAGGCTAGATGTCAGGCAGTTGAGACATCTCCCTCTGAAGATTTTTATTATGAAGTAGCTAAAAGTTAGGGGAAAAGAATAAGATGGTTGATTTACATAATCATTTTGAAGAATGGAATATTGAATGCAAAAAAGGCCAGATAGACATTAATGATTATGAATTAATAGCGGTATTTAATCTACTTATTTCTAAAATAATGAAGTTTCTACAAGTGTGTAGGAACTGTTTTGTTCCCTGTAACTATTTCTACAGGATGAGTAAGTTTCTATTATATATAAATATTTATATATGTGTAAATATGTATTCAGATATATATATACACATATATAGGCACATATACACATATAGACACTTTAAATGCACAGTGAGGGTATGGAAGAATATCTATGTCTATATTTTGAGATGTGTTTATATATGTACATATATATCTATGTAGAAAGACATGTACATATAAATTTACACATATACATATATATGAAAAACTGTGAAATATATTCATATGCATTCTTTTGTACCCTTGACAGTCTTTTGAAGTGTGTTATTTATTGCACACTCTGTATAGCACTCTCTCTAAGAACAAATTTAATCTACATGTAGTTGATCAGGGAAAATTATCCCATCATTTTGTTATTTTATTGTTCAAGAATAAATATAGCCCAGAATTATTCTTGATGTTGCTATGAATTCTATGAACCTTCATATAATTCCATCCAGATGTTGAATTTTAGCCTTTACCTCCAAAATACAAAGATATTGTTCAAGTTTTTACTGGTGTAGCTGTTAATGAATTATTTCAAATTTATCTTTGCTCAGTGCTAAAAAGAAAATATTTCCTATGCATGAGAAATGATAGACCAGAGCCACTTTAGAATAATCACTAGGGGAGAAAGACATCTAAGATTATATATATTATTTTAATTAAGGGTGCTTGACATTGTATATGGCTTTCTTTGAATAATAAGCATCTACAGATGAGGTATGATTAGAAAATGCAATCTCTTTTACAGGTTCAATTAAATCAACTTCATTTCAATAATGTTGAATGATTAGAGAAAATTTTATCAGAATCGTACTTTGAGTCATCATTCAAAGAATCAATTTTTTAAAAATTCTGCAATGTGGTTTACTAGATAATGACAACAGGACTTGAAATTAATGGAAGAAGTTTGAGGGTGATTAAATTATATGTCTTAATCAGTCTGATTTAATATGACTAGTGGATAGAATTTTCATTTATTCACAAAAGACAACCATCTGAGCCAGTCAAGCTTATAATTAGTGAGAAATAACCCTCAGAAATTAGTGTGCATCTCATATGTGAAGAAAAGTTTACTCAAATAATACATAACCTATTTACCTTGAATTTTTCATTTCTTGTAAAATGTATTTTTATTTTAAGCCATTAAACTGCATAATATTTGAATGAGATTATTTTTGTTGCTGTTTTCTGTTCCAAGCTAAACCAGGATAACTAGTTATGAGGAGATATAAAGTATTGCAGGATGACATGTTATATGCTTATTTGTTATCAAAATACAAAGCTTTCAGTTTTTAAAAAAATGAGATTAGTGTTTATTTTTAAATCTATTTTAGATGTAATTTTAATATGCATTTATCTCTAGGCAGATAAAATATAGTATTCAACTTTATCCAAGTGTCTTTCATTATAGAGAAATATACATTTGCAAAAGGTTTACTTCTTCAAAAGTTGCACTATCCATATATTTTTTAAGGAGAAGCATATGATATGATCTATTTGTCATAATGATAAGGTATATAAGATATTGTATTGAGATACGATTTAAATTTATAGAGAAATGCTGATAAATATTAAAATGTGTTATGCCTAGATAAGAAGGTATAGTTAAGAAATAAAAACAATATTTGATGCTATCAAATCATTATATCATAAATATGTAAAAGCTAGTTAAAAGGTTTGATTTAAATTATGTCCTTTCTTCCCTATTGACATTTCAATGAGATTAATAAGTTACATTTATATCATCCATCTGCATGGCAATATTAAAATACACTTTCAATCTTTCATGTAATCCATGTAAAAGGGATACACAAAACATTAAACGGCAGTCCTTGTCTCTTCCTTGCTGTGGTGAAGTGAAGGTTTTAAAGCAGGAAATCTTGGAATGAGACAAGAAGGTAAAGTTTAAAGAGAACAGGTGAGGAGAGGACCCCTTTTGTACATACAACTGATACATAGAGAGGTTTGAACTGCCTGAAATCCTAGTAACTGTAATAAAGAAAAAGTACTTTCCTCTCTGGCCCAGCAGGAAAGGGTCAACCAAAGACGGTGATTATTTCTCTAACACAGTTTTATATATGTGTGCCAGTGCTTACTATACTTCCATCATGTATGGATGCATCAGAAGGTTCTGTCTCTGGGAAACAGGAACACACCAGACAATGAATCCATCAAGACCTTGATTTTGGACTTCTCAGCCTCCAAAACTGTTAGAAATAGGTGTTTGTTGTTCATAAGCCACCAAGTTTACAGTATGTTTGTTATAAGCAACCTGAACAGGCTAAGATATGGACTGTAAAATATTCCGGAGCTCCAAATTACTATGTGGGTTAGAAATCCAACAGACCAATATTGTATGGAGCTACTGAGATTTGGGGGGTTAGATTGCTTTTGCAGCATAATGAAGTCCGTAACTCTAGCTGATGACCTAACTGTAATAAGGTCTCAAAATCTGTGCTCTTAATCTAAATGCTGCAATAGTAGCTATGATTTAATAGGAAAACAATCTAGACACAATTTAATAATAATTTCATTTCTCTTTCAGCCTGAAATTGGAAGTCAAACTGTGATTTTATTTTCATATAAAAACTCTGAATTAGTAGATTTTCCTGCAAAGTGGTAATAACAGGGTTAATGTTCACAGCTAAATAATCACAATGTTATGGTGAATTGATGAAATGCTTAGTAGTTAAAGACTACAACAATTTAAAATAAGCTGACTTTGCCAGTTTTTACTTGCCCACCCAACAGTTATTTTTCATCAACTGTTCTGAACTCAATTCATTTTAAGTGTACGTGTTGTTTTTCTTTAGGAAAAAGAATAAAATATTCATGACAGTCTGTGGTGATTCATACATTTTTGTTACTCAGAAATATCTAACTTCATTAATTCTTCAGAATGTCTTTTACTGCCCTGAAACACAAATAGTATGATAGTGTGTCTGGAGAATTGGCTGCTGAAATGTATTTAAAAGAATTCCATGCCTTCTAATATACAGTGTTTTGAGAAAGAGTTTAAAATTTTAGAATATCAAGTACAATGATGTTATTTAATAATTGATAAAGGCAGTTCCTACACAACTTTGACATTCTATCATTCTGTTCAGATCAGACTTTTAAAAAATCAGTAGTTTCTTTTTTCTTTTTTGTTTGTTTGTTTGTTTGCTTTTTCTTACCACCCGAAATGCAAAGCCTCATTTCTTTTTTAATACTTTAAGTTCTGGGATACATGTGCAAAACGTGCAGATTTGTTACATAGGTATACATGTGCCATGGTGGTTTGCTGCACCCATCAACCCATCATCTACATTAGGTATTTCTCCTAATGCTACCCCTTCTCTAGCCCCCCACTCCCCAATCGGCCCTGGTGTGTGATGTTCCCCTTCCTACGTCCATGTGTTCTCATTGTTCAACTCTCACTTATGAGTGAGAACATGCAGTGTTTGGTTTTCTATTCCTGTATTAGTTTGCTGAGAATGATGGTTTCCAGCTTCATCCATGTTTCTGCAAAGGACATGAACTCATCCTTTTTTATGGCTGTATAGTATTCCATGGTGTATATGTGCCACATTTTCTTTATCCAGTCTATTATTGATGGGCATTTGAGTTGGTTCCAAGTCTTTGCTATTGTGAATAGTGCTGCAATAAACATACGTGTGTATGTGTCTTTATAGTAGAATGATTTATAATCCTTTGGGTATATACCCAGTTATGGGATTGCTGGGTCAAATGGTATTTCTGGTTCTAGATCCTTGAGGGATCGCCACACTGTCTTCCACAATGGTTGAACTAGTTTACAGTCCCACCAACAGTGTAAAAGCGTCACTATTTCTCCACATCCTCTCCAATATCTGTTGTTTCCTAACTTTTTAATGATCACCATTCCAACTGGCATGAGATGGTGTCTCATTGTGGTTGTGATTTGCATTTCTCTAATGACCAGTGTTGATGAGCTTTTTTTCATGTTTGTTGGCCACATAAATGTCTTCTTTTGAGAAGTGTCTGTTTATATCCTTTGCCCACTTTTCGATGGGGTCGTTTCTTTTTTCTTGTACATTTGTTTAAGTTCTTTGTTGATTCTGGATATTAGCCGTTTGTCAGATGGATGGATTGCAAAAATTTTCTCCCATTCTGTAGGTTTCCTGTTCACTCTGATGATAGTTTCTTTTGCTGTGCAGAAGCTCTTTAGTTTAATTAGATCCCATTTGTCAATTGTGGCTTTTGTTGCCATTGCTTTTGGTGTTTTAGTCCCTATTTAATCAGTGGTGTTGGGAAAACTGGCTAGCCATATGCAGAAAACTGAAACTGGACCCCTTCCTTACACCTTATACAGAAATTAACTCAAGATGAATTAAAGACTTAAACGTAAGACCTAAAACCATAAAAACCCTAGAAGAAAACCTAGGAAATACCATTCAGGACATAGCCATGGGCAAAGACTTTATGACTATTTTCTCTTTTCTGAATTATCTATTCTCATTTAAAATAAGAACTAATGTTTGAGAAAGATCAGATTTTCCCTAATATTCTTTACATTACCATTAACAGCAATAATGTATTAATCATATGTGGAACCTTTGTTTAGTGTTACTCTTACATCATGTCTTATGGATTAAAATAACAGAAGCCTAAAGAAGTAGTTTTATGTCCAAGGCCACAAGGATATGGACAGAACCAGGGTTAAAATCCAGATAAACTGGTTGCTACACCATTGTTCACTCTGCTCTGTTCTAGTAGAAGAGTTCAAGAGTTCATCCTACTCTGTTCAATTGTTTATGGATTCTCTTTAGTAGGTGTTTAAAATGCTTAAAAGAATAACAGTGTCTTTAAAATCTCATATCTTTCTTTGGTCTATCTCTAATTGGTACATATATGCATAGTAAATACCAAAATTACCAACATAGTATACCTTGAATATTTTTTGCATAGACATTGTAAATGTTGTTGTTACATGTCTTTATTATTTCTCCATAGTCCTTGTTACCTGATAATAATTGATCAAAGAATGTTAGGAGGTCAAAAATTCAACAAATGACTATAAGATGGACACTCAAGGCTGGGCATGGTGGCTCACACCTGTAACCCCAGCACTTTCGGAGGCTGAGGCGAATGGACTACCCGAGGTGAGGTGTTCGAGACCAGCCTGGTCAACATGGTGAAACCCGGTCTCTACTAAAAATACAAAAATTAGCCAGGCATAGTGGCACATGCTGTAATCTCAGCTACTCAGAAGACTGAGGCACAAGAATCACTTGAACCTGGGAGGCGGAGGTTGCAGTGAGCCAAGATTGTGCCACTGCACTCCAGCCTGGGTGACAGAGCAAGCCTCTGTCAAAATAAAAAATAATAAAAAAATAAAAAAAGATGGACCCTTAAATGTTTGATGATATAGAAATTACTATCTTTATAAATCCTTTATTCATTCATTCAGTAACTATTTAAACCTACTGTAAGGAATGAGCTGTGATTAGGTGCTGTGTATATAGTCATGAACAAATAGGCAAGACAGCCACAGTCAAATAACATATATAATATGTTACATATATAATATGTTACTTATATAATATGTAATATTATATATGATATATGTAATTTATTGGAATACATAAGGAATACATATTATATGTAATATATTGAAATACATATGCAATATATGTATATAATATATATAATGTTATTACACATATAATATATATTACATATATAATATACAGATATATATGTGTATATAATATATATGTATACGTGTGTGTGTATATATATATATATACATATACACACACATTAACAAAAAGTCTATGAAACTAAAAAGCCAACTGCTCTAAGAGATAAAAATTGTTGGGGGAAGTCGAGAGAAATTCTATTTCCCTGTGTTTGACATGGAAGCTTGACTAAGAAGCTCAAAATTAAGCTGAGGGTTAAAGGATGAGAATGAGTCAGCTCTACAAAGAATTGGAGGCAGAGCACTTCCATTAGTAGGAAAAGCACATGCAAATTCATATAGGCAAAAAAAGTCTTAGAATGTCTGGAACATAAAAGTGATTTAGAGGGAAAGTGGCTCAAAGCGAGAGTGAAGACCAGATTGATATAGGCCTTAGGATGCTGGCTGGTATTTGACGGCAATGGGAAGCCAAGTTTTAAGAGCAGAGTTATATGATCTAATCTAAGTTTCAAAAACAGATAAGTCATCCTGGCTGTATATAAAGAATGTTTTGGAGGAGTCTAATTTTAGTAACTTTGGAGACTGACTTAATATAGACTTACTTTCTGGTACATAGTTATAGAATAATGGATATATTTAAAGCTAAACAAACAAGTAACATGACTGGAAAAAGCAAGGTATTCCCTGATGTCAGAAAGAATGAATAATACCAAACCTAAGCTGTAATTTACTAATCTGGTGCTACAGTTGTCCAGAAAATTAGATTTGGCTTTAGGCTCTAAGTTCAGGCCCTAGAATTTGAATATCCACGTAGGGATAAAATGACATAGCCTTTGAACTGCATGATGAAATTTGCATAGAGAACAACCTTAGAAAGACGGATATCTTGGCCTCAAGTGATCCTCCTGTCATAGTCTCCCAAAGCACTTGGATTACAGGTGTGAGGCATGGCGCAGCCACATTATCCTTTTGATGCAGGGCTACAAGCACTGATTCCTACATCTGCTGTGACCTGGGCACAAGATTTTGAATCCTTCACTAAATTATTCCCTCAATTTCCTCTAAGAACGATTCAGCCTTAGAATAAGTCACAAGATTTTTTGGTTTTTTAAATCAAAAAATTAATATACTAGGCCTGATATGATGGCTCACACCTGTAATCCCAGCACTTTGGGAGGCCAAGGAAGGAGGATTGCTTGAGCCCAGGAGTTTGAGACCAGCCTGGCCAACATGGCGAAACCCTGTCTGTACAAAAATCACAAGAATTAGCTAGGCATAGTGGTGCAGGTCTGTGGTCCCAGCTATTTGGGGGCTCAAGTGATTCTCCTGCCTCAGCCTCCAGAGAAGCTGCGATTACAGGCGCCCATCACCACACCCAGCTAACTTTTTTTGTATTTTTATAGAGACGGAAGATCACTTGAGGCCTGGAGATCAAGACCAACCTGGGCAACATAGCAAGACTCTGTGTCTACAAAAGTATTTAAAAATTAGCCAAGCATGGTGCACACACCACTGCACTCCAGCCTGGGCAACAGAGTGAGACCTTGTCTCAAAAAAAAAAAAAAAAACCAAGGATAATGTGATTATTTTGGTGTAAACCTCATTTTGTACCAAAACACTAGCATTTAATTTTTTAAAGTGAGGTATGATTGCCATTATCTCATCCGCTTTGTGCAAAAACGCTTTTTTAGTTGCGATTGGTCCAGGGGCCAGGATGAATCTCCTCTGTAACTCTGACCTGAATCTTCAGGAAAGAAGATTGAGGATGAAGGTCTTGGTTAAAATAAATCAGGTTGTCAAGCAGGGGTGATTTTGCCCCCAGGGAACATTGGCAATGTCTGGAAACATCTTTTGGTTGTCACAAATGTGGGATGGGGTTTACAAAAAAAAAAAAAAAAGACTGGTATCTTGTTAAATGAGTCACTAGAAATCTCTATCTACTACTGGTCCAATATGTTGCTAAAAGAAAACTTGCTCTACCTAAGATATAAGAGTATGTTCATATTGAAAGTACCATGAAAAATTGACACCCTAAACTCTACCACATGTGGAAATGGTTTACAGGTTTATATTATTCACATGATGTGAGAATCTCCAAGTTAGAAACATAAAGTAAACTTGCTCTAAACTAATAACCGTTGTGCATGACAGTTACAAATGCAAACTGCTTTGCAGTAATATTTTTGAATATTTCCAAGATGATTTTTTTAAAACATAGATTAGGTCATCTCATTTCTCACTTAAACTATGGTTTCCCATTGCACTTACAATACCAGTTAGCAGCCTAAACGCCTATGACAATCTGATAGCCAATCTCACTTGGAACTGTACTGCCTCTTAGCTCATTCAGGCTGCTATACCAAAATGCTATAAACTCAGTAGCTTATAAACAACAGAAATGTATGTCTCACAGGTCTGGAGGTTGGGAAGTTCAAGATCAAGGCACTGGCAGGTTCTGTGTCTTGTGAGGACTGGTTCCTGATTCACAAAAGGTGCCTTTGCACAGTGTCCTCACGTGATAGAAGCAAGCTAACTCTCTGTGGTCTCTTTTTCTAAGGACACTAATCCCAATCATGAGAATTCTGCCCTCATGTTCTAGTCAGCTCTCAAAGACCTTGCTTTCTATTATCATAAACTTGGGGGTTAGAATTTCAAGTTTGAGAGGACACATTCAGGCCATAGCACCCTCTCAGCCATTTTTATTTCTTCGAAACATACATAGACATATGTGCACAGAAGTATTCACAAGAAAAATTATAAATAATGGTAGAAATTGATCCACTGTGATAAGCATACACAACAGTCCATCTGAACACAACAATCAATGCTGAAATAAACTATAAGAGTTTCTTGAAATTATTAAATAATTTAAAAAATTAGAAACCATAATGAAAGAATTGATCATGAGATAGAAAATAATTTTAAAAAGAATTACTCTAGAAATAACATCATCAGTGAAATTAAAAGCACAATAGATGATTGAAAAAGGAATGTATATAAATGTTGAGAGCTATTTGTTGAAGCGAAAAATAAATGGAAAGAAGTAACCCAGAAAACATCAAAGGAAGGAAAATAAAATGAAAAATGAGAAAGTGGTATCTTTTGACCTTCTCATTCTAAATTCCACAATAAGAGGTTGGGGGAGACGCAGTATTTGAAGGCATAATGGCTGATAATTTTCCAATATTCACTAATGACGTCAATTTTTATTTTGAAGATCAAATCACAAATAGGATATATTAAAAATAAACCCACATCTAAAAAAAATTGTGATGAAGTGGCTCGTAGGGATAAAAGAGGTTGCCTAAGTAAGAATAACAACTAGACTGCAACTAAGGACTCCTTCATAGCAACAAAATAAAATAGAAATAACTTCAAAATGTTAAAGAAAAATAACTCGCAACGTAGAATTCTGTACTAATCTAAAGTATCATTCAAAAGTGAGCAAGAAATGAAGATATTTTTAGAAAAAGGCTGAGACAAGTTTGCCACTTACAGGCTTTCATTGAAATAACTACTGAAGAATACATTTCAGTAAGAAGGAAGTTGAATCTGTTATGATAATGCAAGGACAAAAGAAGTAATGGTGTGCCAAAAAATGGTGAAGATGTGGATAAGTATAACTAATTTTTGACTATAAAGAAAACCACACTAATAAGAATTGCTAGAAAATATCAGACAATGTAAGAAAAAGAAGAGCTTTAATGAGTTGTAAGCATCTTGCATAGTTCATAGTTGGGAGGTGGGTACAGATATTGATTACCTCTAGACTTTGCTAGTCAACTGAGCTTGTCTAAGATTTAATGTGTCCAACCAAATAAATAAAAAATAGAAATAGAATATACAATTCAATCTATACAGAAATAAAAGAACAGAGAAAAAACTCAGTCAAGCTAATATACTTCAAGAAGGAGAAAAGGAAGTAAAGAAAGCTCATTGTCTAGAAAACACAAAATCATAAAATAAATGCAAATGTACCTGTAATTATAATAGCAGGGTAAATAGTTTAAAAATTCTCAAACTGGATTTTTGACTTTTAAGAAATGCAGTTACATATTAATTTCAAGTCATACACTATCAAAGAAAGTTGATGTAACAATATCAACATCAGAGAAAGGAGACTTTGAGGCAAAGCTCAAACTTAGAGGTTTTTCTAATTAGAGGATGAGCTCATAGGGTTTTTAAAGTGAATAATTAGGAAGATACAGCAATTCTAGATATACAGGCACCAACTAACATGTATACAAAATAAAAACTGATCAAACTATAGAAAGAAATCAATACATGTACTATCACAATGTAAAATCATTAATACATTTCTCTCGAGGTATAGAGAAATTGAGAATAAATTGGTAAAATATAAGAGCTGGGATGGGAGGTGGGGTAACTACATAAAATAATCTACCTAGACATGGTAAGTGTCTTAGAGAAGGACCATGAGCTACTCCTGGAGAAGTTAGAGCATAATGAAATCAGGAGATTGTTTTTTAATGCCTTAAAATAAAGTGTCATAAAATGCAATGGGCAGATTTTATAGCTCACTACCATTTGCGTATTTTTTGTATATGGTATGTTTACCAAATTTTCCATTCATATTTCATATTTTCATCATACACACACGCACACATACCCACACACCATCAATTTGGATTCTATTTCCCACATTTTGTTGTCTGTAAAAGTAGTGTATTGAGAGCTTTAAGACCTTAATCCCAGGTCTGGTTTTGCCTCTAAATAGCTATGTGGTGTTTGGCAAATCAAATCATTTCAACTTTCAACCCCTATATTCTTATCTGCAAATTGAGGTGATAAAATCAGACAGAGAAGATTTATTTCATCAGTTGCTACCCCATAAATTTATCTGAAATGTTTGACCTTTTGGGAATTATAAATGTATATTTAAATTATATATTTCACAAGTATATATTGTGTAGCAATTAATTTTTCCATTAAAATGAGGACAAATAAAATTATTCATTCCACGAATGACACAGTACATATCTGAGATAATAAAACCCAAGCACCTCTTAATCTGCCTAAGTAAATGAGGTGGTTCACTAAAGCATGACACCAGGATATGTCCCCAGTTGTTTAAATAAGTTGAACAAATGGGCACTGAATTCTTGCTACCCCTACAAAGACATTGTTAGCAATTGATCATAATGAAGGTAAAAATAAAATATGTACATTACTAAACATAGCCTCTTTTGGTGCTGTTTTCCACTAAATAAATTACATTTTAAGTGAAATAAGTTTCTTATTATAACCTACTGGACACTTCATAGCCTGGCCTCAATCTATATCATTACCAGTATTGCATAATATAATCTGGCAGATTTGTTGATAGGATTAAATTAAATCATCTATTCACAGTTACAATGAAAGGTCTGGCACACAGTAGATTTTCAGTTAATACTTGTTCCTTTCCTTTGCCTGCCTTTAGAATACGCAGAAACCACAGATGCACTATATAACCTCTTTATCAGACCAGTGTGCTAATTTCCTCGCAAAGAGTGAACAGCCATATGATACAATGATGCATAGTGTAGTGTTTCTAATTTTTCTGAGGATCTAAACATACAAAGCTCACACAAACTTTAGAGAACAAAGGAAGCAGGTTTCCTGAAGTTTGTGGGTAGGTGTCCTACCTCTGCTTCTTGATCGGCTCCTAGGGGCAGGTTCTGCTGAGCCACAGCATCTAGTCAAGCTCTCCTAGATGTAGAAGAGACTGCTCAGTTCACAGCATCTATATGAGCAAGTCGCCTAAGAAACATGAGGTTTGTCAGAGCTCTGGCAGCTGGTTAAAATCCACTTCAGGTGCCAGAAAATAGTCACAATAATAAGCTCTTCAGGTAGCCCTCGACTTCTGTTATTAGATTGAGTCCTTCAGTACTCTTAGTACTCCTCAGTACTCCTCAATAACCAACCATATGCTAAAAATTTAAGAGAATATTGTGACTGGGTTTTACAGTAAACCCTTACAGACGAGGAAACAGAGGCCCATAGAAGTTCAAGTAGTAAATTGACACATTCTAAATTAAGGATAATGTGTTTTCAACAATAAACATTTAGATATTATACTTTTTGGTGATGGTGGTAACATGGTAATACGAGTACCAACTGCTAGATTAAATTAGACATGAAAACCTTTCTATCTTCACTTTTCCAGATCAGGCTTTACCTTGGCCTATTATGTGGAATGGCTTAAACCTTTTTCCAGGTTAATTTGTTAGTAATCACAGTATTTCTCTAAAAAAATCTAATTATTCAAGACATTCCAATATAAATAGAATATCTTTCTCCTTTACAAGGAGGTTGTTGAGAAGGAAGAAGGGGATCCCTTGCAATATAATCATCTTCTCCAACTTTATTTTCATTTTCTACTTTAAAAAAATTCCTTCCATCAGGACTGATTGACTTAGTGTTAGGATCAGAATTTTCACTTACCTGTTCCTCTTACTAAGAGTGCTGCCCTTAATTCTCTCCACCTCTCTAAATTGTATCCTTCCTTTAAGATCCAGTAAAATTGAACTGTCCTCCAAGAACTGTTCTTGGTCTATTGCTGTTCATAGTAACCAGTGTTCTCCTATTTGACCTTTGAGATGTGACATTTCATATGTTCTTTTTGTTTTTCTTTGCTAATAGCATCCAAACCATCCAAAGCCCCTTTAGTACAGAAACTATGTCACAGTTTTACCATTTAACTGAGGACTATTGAATTATACGTAGGGGCTTTATAAGCATCTCATCACGATAAATATCACTCAGATAAAGTGTACTAATAAAAGTATAAGGTCATATCACATGGTTTAACTGGTCAACTATAAAGACACTAAAATTCTTGAATTGTTGGGCTATTGCATATAGGACATCCTGGGATATTTGAGAAGCAAGGAACTATTAATATAAGAGTCCTGTTTATCACTAAGCAACATGTAAAGAAAAAAGATAAATCTTGGAATTTCTAGAGCTTGACAGTGTGCTCTGTTTGTGCAGCTTCTTATTTACATACATATATTTTTGGATTCAACTGAACAGTAGCATCTAGTTCAAAGAAAGTTACTGTAAGAACTTTGTCATGAATATAATCACACATCAAAGGATCTAAAGCCCTTGTGGTATTTTTTCTATTTTTAAAATGTCAGGTCTCACTTTGTAGGATGCAATCTGCAATAACATTTATTGCATTTATAGCCAAGAAAGAAACTGCATTAACAATGTAATTGCATATAGTAAGGGTCACATATATTTTGACCATCATTTAAAATCTCACTAGGTAGAAGCAGCAAGTTCAAAAGAACAATCTATTTTTTTCATTCCCATACCTCTACCTCTCTCTAGTGCCTTCATTGTCTCTATAAGATAGAAACATGATGTCATTATTTTTTAATGTTCCTATTTTTTTGAAAAAATGAAACAATATTCCAAGATATTATTTTAAAAAAAAACAGAATTATACCAGATGTCCAAATCTATAATAAAACAGAGGTTTATTTTTGGTTGTTTTTTCAACTGGCACATATAAAAGGAAATAATTATATCAAAATAATATTGATCTATTAACTAAATAATTGACTCTGTATGTGATTGCTTTCATTTATTACCAAGATGTTCTTTGTTTAATGGTTGGATATTAGAAGGAAATAACATCTTTGTCCTTTACTAAAGCACTGTTTTATTAAATTCCTAAAGAGAAAACTAAAACCACAGTATTTCGCTTGTGCAGATACTCAGCATTATGCCCTGAAAATACAATTTCTAAGATAATTTTCTAGCTCTTTATGAAAGGCTTCTTCTGTCTTGGTGCATTATGTATGCTTGTTATATGTTTCTTCAGCGTTATTACAAATTCTGCTAAATCAGTTCTTTAATCTTTCTATGACTAATTGATTTGGATAATTTACAAAGCACATCATTTAATAAACATAAAATTAATCTTTTAAAAATACACAGCCACTACCTCCTTTGTCACACCACAGCTATGATAGTATTTGCAACTACTCTAGGGTATCTTAGAGAATTGTTTTACTTCATAAATACTTCCCTTTTTTAGGCTCAGGAAAGCAGGATCTACAGACATGAAAATTAGCATTGGAATGTATCAAAAGTTATAATCCTGGTAGGATCACTTGCTCAGGTCTTTAGTTTAAATAGGTGTAATCAGCCTTTGATTATTCCTTAGAATCATATGTTCACATTTGGTAAATATTGGCCACTGGTATTCCCAATTTGCTAAAATTAGAAAAGGGCTTGGAAAAAAATTTCAAAGGTGCTAATTAGGGTAACAATTAAGAGTCCAGATCTGCAGCCAGAATGCTTGGGCTCAAATCTCAAAATTGCCATGTACTAGCTAAGTGGACCTTGGGAAATTTAATTAAGCAATGCTTCTATTTTCTCATGCAAAATAGAATAAGGCTATTATAAGTATTCAATAATTTATATAAAGAATTTAGAATAATGCCTGGCATATGGCAAGAGTGCAACGAATGTTAGCTGCTATTATTATTATTGATATCATGTTAAAGATAGTTATTAGTGAAATATAATGAAGATACTTGATTTGTCAATCAGCACATGCAAATTACTACTAAACATAGTAAAAAAGTAAAGTTAGTATCTTGAAGTTTCTTTTTCTAGAACACTAAGAAATATTAACATACTGTGGTCCCTCTCCAGAAATAATATGACTAGCAGAAAATGCAAATATGTTACAAAGTCAAAACATGACTACATCACTGAAAAATAGACATGAAAAATGCCAAAAAGCTGATTTGTTATTTCCGAATTAATGTGTATATATATTTTCTCTACTAAAGTTTAATAACAGATGATGACAGTCACCAAAAGAGGAGAGCTAGCTTACATCTGACAAAAAAAAAAAAAAATTTTTACATGAGTTACTTTTCTGTGGCATGGGAATAGAAAGTAAGCATTTTATTTTAGTAATAGATTTGCAAATCCTAAACTTTAATCTTTGCCTGAGGCTTTCTTCAGCCCTGGAAAGCTGCCAGTGAACAGGACAGTTCAGAGATTAAAATGTAACACCACCGTGGAGCAATGCCCAACTGGTAGCTAGTGAGTCAATATACTGCTCCCTTGCCCCTTGAATGGGAAGATTGAGGCACCTATTTTATACTAGCTCTCAGGTTTTCTCCAGCAAGCTTAAGCTTCAGTCATCCACAGTGGTAGCTGACTTGATAATGTGCCTTCTATTGGTGGTTATGTCTTCCTTGTCTCTCCTTCCCATCCTACTACCCTCACCTTTCAATGAACTATGTGTGCTCAGATTTCATCTCAAGTTTGTTGTTTTGAGGGGGTACCCAAACTAGGATTCCTGGTAAACTGGAGATAGTGTGATCAGAGTTTAGGCCGAGAAACTAGAGAGGAAATGGGGCTTTCAGCAGAAGCAGAAGCTGGAAAGGAGGATTTGAATCAGGGAATTTATATTCCTAGCTGTTGGTTTCCTGACATCATGAGTTGCCTTCTTCTTCAATGCCCTCTTCTTCAATGCTCTGGTGTTGGCAGGTGTTAGTACATACTTGCAAAAAACCATACTGTTAGCAGTTTAGGGCTGAGTGAAGAGCCCAACTCTTTCACAATCAAATTAAATTTCAGTGGAGACATGCCTTGTTTATGTCTTCTTTCTTTGCTTCACATCCCATCGATTTTTCATCATGTCCAAGCCTTTGCATGGTCTGTCGGCTCCAGAAACTCAGCAACTCTGCAGGGAAGGCATGCGCCAGGCTGCAAACCTAGTGTCTCAGTAACCTCATTCAGTTCTTGGCAACTGTTGGAGGCATGGTGATGACTGAAACAGCAGTTTCTCAGCATGCTGAGAGAAAAGAGCTCTCTTTCCTCCAGAAGTATTCACAGCTATGGCCATTCCACTATCCAAAATACTGTTTTCAAGTTTAACACTGTTTGCTAACACAGGTCTTTATGTTCACGCGTAGTTTCTTTTTGGTAGGCCCCTGGACCAAACAGGATAAGTCACAGGAGCTCCTAAAAATGGCCATGTGTTTGGGGAACTATATATTCCAAATGTTTCCTGGGATTACAACCCTTCTCCTTGAAGCAAATTGCCCTATCGGAGGCTACTGAAATTCTTCAATGACTTTGGAAATCCTTTGCTAAAAGAAAACATACCACCTAAGGTAGTCTTCATTTGAGACTACCTCAGTCCATCAAAATCATTCTAATATCTTTGAAAACTTAGGAAGGAAAAGTGGGATCTTGAACCATTTCATTCCTAAAAGGTTAGCAATTCCATAACAATTTTCCTATCTCTTTCTCCTCCAACTATTGGCCTTCACAAATGTAAGCAGTGGAAGCAAGGCCTTTCGCAAGGCCTCCTAAGCATTCCACCAAAATATGTCTGCAGAAAGAAACCCTCCATTGGCAAGAATACGAGCAGTATTCAAGTGTTGGAATGTTTCCACTTATACAGGAAACTCTCTTGGGGCATTCAGGGTGGCTCTTCTTGGGGCTGAGGGAACAGGTGTGGCATTTAAAATTTTCCTCACTAGTTTCTGTGATGTGGGTTGTATCTGAAGCTTCCTTTTTGATAGTTGTGGATGTTGTATAAGTTCTCACTTTTCTAAGACACTTTTACTTTCAAGTAATTTTTTATATATATGTATATAAACCTGTCAAATTATAGTTGAATATTAGATATCCTAAATTTTGCTATAGGTCGAGGGGAGCAGTGGAAAGGAAGTGAGACAAACAGATCTGTTTTTTGGAGTATACAAGAAACATATCCCAAACAAGTAACTGCACAACTCGGATGATAATGTGGAGAATGTGTTGGAGGCAGACATTTAAAACAATTAGGGAGTTTGTGGAATATTCCAAATGAAAGACAATGACAGTCTTAAGGCTACATTTTAGTCATGTTATGGATACATGGATTTTGTGCATTAATTGTGCATTACACCATTTAATTTCTAATTTTGGGGGGAAATAACTTGGGTATGTCAGGAATACATCTTTGATCCCTCTCCTCTATGGATACTGCAGCTTTGGAAAGGGGTCATGAGGACTGACGGCTGCTTCTCATTCTGTTCATCTTCAGGAAACTCCCTCCACTCTTCTTGCCCATGGCTGGCTGCCCTAAGGTTTGTGATCCACAGGATATTTGTTGTTAAATTGGGGGATTTCTAGTATAACGTGACATAAATCAGAGTCGTGTCACTTCAGGATGAACATAACAGCCTGAAGGACACTATGCACCACAAAATCCTGTTGTAAAGACTCTTGCCGGGCTCTGATTTATCAGCTTATGCCTCTGCTCTGAAAGTTAAAAGGAGCGGAGCAGACTCCCTGCAGATCACTGAATCATGGCCATATACCTTGAACGAGTTTTAGGGTTTTCTGACCCTATGCCCCACACTCCACACACAAACTCACTTCCCAGTAACTGAGAACTCTGTTTCAGTCTCACTGGTTTGTTTCTCTAAAAAATCTTGTTTTACTCTAAAAGTAAAAAGAAATGTTGGCTTTTTTCTACCCCAGATGTCTGCTCATTTTATTCCCTTGGTCTAGAATACCTTTCCCATTTTACAGTCATCTAGATTCCTGCTCCCCAAATATATGCATATGGTGTCGTTATGTGGTATGTTTAGAGTGGAATAGAAAATGGTGCTTTCTAGGAAATAAAAGATTCATACTTACTAATTTTATACTGTTAACTTCTTTTTCCAATTGTGTGAAAGTGGAATGGACTTATCTCTAACAGGAAAGTAAGTTCTAAGGAGAGCAACTATCTTTTATGACATTTTAGCTCTTTTCTCTCCCCCATAGCATGGTAATGATCACACAATAAAGGATCAATAGCTACTAGTTAGGATGGTTCATGATTCATCTACTATTTGTCATGGTGTCTTATAGCATGTGTTAAAGCGAACTAACAATGGCCTGAGAAGGAATCTGTACTCCTATATTTGAGCCCTGGTGGATGAACTATAACCTAACTAATAGGTAGACAAGATTCACAACCTAACTTAAGAGTATGTGCCTGTAACAATAGCTGAGTCTTTGTCAATCCCAGCAGCCATACTTCAACCACTCATACGTTGCTAAGTGTTCAAACTGTGTTCAAATAAGGCAAACGCCAATCTGTAACCAATCCAGCTGTTTCTGTACCTCACTTCCAATTTCTATACATCACTTCCCTTTGCTTTGTCTGTAAATTTGTTCTGACCATGAGGCATCCCTGCAGTCTCTGAATCTGTTGTGATTCTGAGGGCTGCCAGATTCGCAAATCACTCATTGCACAATTAAACTCCTTTACATTTAATTCAGCTGAAGGTTTTTTTTGTTGTTGTTTTTTCACATGCCACAGTGACATCCCAGTTTTTTTTTTTTTTCATGGTAATCTATAAAACAGGTGTTATGCTTATCTCACAGCATCAACTTTCATAGTAGGGCTCTATTGCATTTTAAATTTAACTGAGGATATAAAAAAAATCTCATGATAATAGTTTAACTTACTGCTTAAGTGAAAGGTATAAACTATGGTTACTTTAATCTCGATATAGAAAAATATAGAAAAACACACAATGCTCAACCATGCTGGTGGCTAAAGAGAAATTACATTATAGACCCCAGGCAATGGTATTATTTTAGTGAACCTATATATGTTTTACTGCATTGTCCACTCAATGTATGACAAATTCGTTAAAAGCATTTATTGCAAATACAGTCACCATACTGGGTAATGAGCTACAATAATTAAGGGGAGAAAATGTACCCTACTCTTTAGATATTGACAGTTTAGTAAATAATTTTTTTTCTCTCTACATTGGTCTGGTGAGTAAGAGAAAGATTTGTGATGAAGTCAAAGAATTACAGTTATCCCATATAAAAGTTTATCTTTCTTTGGCCTGAAGTAATTTTAGTTGTATTTAAAGGTGCAAAAGAGTATTTTAAGAAAACTTAATACAGATATATATATACACACACATGACACACACACACACACGTGTGTGTGTGTGTACACTTTTTCCTTAACTTTGTAAATAATCTGTTGCCTTGTTGCCTCATAGGGTGATATTTATATTCTTAAAATTCTAGAATAAGTTTTTATGTATAGTTTTTATCTTTTGACAATCTGATCTTGCCTAACACCAGTGAGACCACTAACTCTAGGAACATCAATATTATTTAGTAACAGAAGAAAGCCTTTGCAATGTGGTGATTATTAACTCAGTTTTCAACACAATGATCCTTTTATATTTTAAAAATATTTTTAGTTCTGTACAGTTTTTTTTATTTCGAATGTATTCTTCCTTCATCTTCTGCTCAGGGCTAGTATGGTCAGAGAATAGTGGAAAAGGAAAGACACCAGGGTCTTGAGGCACATGTGTGCTTGTAAAGTCATTGCATTGTAATGTTACAGATGGTGAATAGTTATTTACTTACACTATGTGCCACAGGTATGCAAATATCATAGATGTTCAGGATTGGAAATAAGATATTACAGGTATTGGTCAGTAGTATTACAAGAAACATAGGTTTTTGTATTTTTTTCTTCACCAGGAAACACAGTAGTATAGTGGAAAGAACAGTTGGCAAGAAGTAAAGAATTTGGAGTCTAGCTTTAGTTTTCCACAAATAACCAACTGAGGGATTATTTCTAGATTCTGACTTAAACCTCGTGTTATAGCAAAAAAAGTAGCACAGGGCTTCAAATCAATTACACTTGGGTAGGTGACTTGAGTACGTTAACTAATCTCTGAGATCCTCGATTGCTTTTTTCATATAAACGTGATACCTGCCTTGCTGAGCTGTTGTGGGAATTAGAGAGAATGATGTTTGAAAACTTCCATACAGCTCTGATACCTAGTAGGTGCTCCAGAAAATTTGGTTATTGATAT
Organism: Nomascus leucogenys; assembly: GCF_006542625.1. Taxonomy (NCBI): domain Eukaryota; kingdom Metazoa; phylum Chordata; class Mammalia; order Primates; family Hylobatidae; genus Nomascus; species Nomascus leucogenys. The sequence continues at coordinate 96,904,591 of NC_044391.1, forward strand.
TTTAGCTTTGCCATTACTGTTAACTGTTCTCAGTGAAGCTGATTCTCAGTGTTTTTAACATAGGATATTAATTCCCCATCTACGTGTCTCTTAGGGTTGTCAGGATAATGAAATGAGATATACAGGTATAAAGCACTTTGAAAAGAATGAGGCCTCATATGAATGTAAAGGAAAGTTGTTCTGGCATGCCTGAGGAACACTGAGTTTCAGAGTGGGTAAGAATATGCAGTGTGGCTCATCTCTGTGCTGCATGACAAGGAGTATACAAATCTTCCTCTTGCTTACGAAGCTGCAAAGAAAGCTGATTTAGTCTAAGCATTCCGTTGTGGGCCAGGTGTTTCTGAAGTCTCAATCTTTGTTGCCAGAAGATAGTTGGCTTATATTCCAATGTTCAAGGTGCCAAGCCACTCAAAAAACAAACAAAACAGCTTTCTCCAGCAGCACTCAGAGAAGTCACATTTCTCCCTCCTCCTTTTTCTTTTATTTTAATCTTTTGTAATGTGTGGTATCCAGATTCTAAGTGTAAACAAAACATGTCTTTTCTGGAGTCTCTATTATACAGTGCAAACTGGAAAAAAAATCAATCATAATCCTTCTTAATTTCTTTTAAAAATCCTTTTTATAAATAATTTATTTTTATATTTTGGTGTTTCTTGTATGATTTGGATGAAGTGAGGTGGAATCGAAGGATAATTTCTATCAATCTATTGCACACAATTCATTTCCTGAAGTACAGCATAATCAGAGTAGGCAGTTTCCCAGGATTTCTGTGATCACTATGCTGGTGTAGGGGCAAAGGGAAAGCTTCCCCTCCACTCTCTGAAGGTTTGCTGAAAATGAACTGACAACAGGCAGGCTAATAGGAGAAAAATGCATAGATATTTATTTCATGTGCATGATTGGGGGAGGCATAGGATTACCAATAACTCAGTGGACTATAGAAACATATTTATGTACCCTTTTTGTAAAGCAGAGAGAGATGGGGAATTTAGACCATTCTTCTCATGAATAGTAAATTATTATTAGGGATAATAAATGGACCTGGGAGACAAAATTAATTTGTAAATGTTTCTCTTTAGTATTTGAATCATCCTTAGAGGCGACACTATCTGTTTGAAAAAGTCCATCTAGGTGTGGTCGTGTCCCTCATTGACAAACGATGAGATTTCCAAGAGAGGATTAAAGGTAATTGTGTTCCTCTTTGGAGGTTCAAAGTTTTTTGATGGATAAGAGAACTTTCGAGAACATCCTTATCTTGTGGTTTGAGAAACACAGAAGTGTTGGGAGGGTGCGGGGCAAGCAAGGGCAGAGAGACCTGGAGGCTCTTTCTTTAGCTCAGTATGTCAAAGTCTCATTTTGTGGGATACTTTTTCAGCACCCCAACATTGGAGATAAGACTCTGCAAAGATACGTTAGGAATTGGTTGGTACAGTTGAGTGAAAAGTACCTCAAAGGAATAAAATGTTATCAAAAGTGGTTCTTCAATGAGAACACATGTACATGGGAGGGGAACAACACACATTGGGGTCTGCCAGGGGGTAGGGTGCCGGGAGGGAGAGCGTTAGGAAAAAATAGCTAATGCACGTGGGGCTTAATACCTAGGTGATGGGTTGATAAGTGCAACAAACCACCATCATCCACATTTACCTATGTAACAAACCTGTATATCCTGCACATGTACCCCAGAACTTAAAAATAAAAAAGGGGTTTTTCTTCTCTTTATTTCTAATAAACACATTTTCCCAAGCATATAGAAGAAGATCAAATTGAATTATATTTTTTATGACTTGAATTGTGCAAACAGTTGGGAAATATAACTTTTAATATTGTATTAGTTCGTTTTCACACTGCTGATAAAGACATACTGATGACTGGGCAATTTACAAAGGAAAGAGGTTTAATGGAGAACTCACAGTTCCATGTGGCTAGGGAAGCCTCATAATCATGTTGGAAGGCAAGGTGGAGCAAGTTACATCTTACATAGATGGCGGCAGGAAAAGAGAGAGCTTGTATAGGGAAACTCCTGTTTTTAAAACCATCAGATCTCATGAGACCCATTCACTATCACAAGAATAGCATGGGAAAGACCCACTCCCATGATTCAGTCATCTCCTACTGGGTCCTTCCCACAACATGTGGAATTATGGGAGCTACAAGACGAGATTTGGCTGGGGACACAGAGCCAAACCATATCATTGCACCCCTGGCCCCTCCCAAATCTTATATCTTTACATTTCAAAACCAAACGTGCCTTCCCAACAGTTCCCCAAAGTCTCAACTCATTTCAGCATTAACTCAAAAGTCCACAATCCAAAGTCTCATCTGAGACAAGGCAAGTCCCTTCCACCTATGAGCCTGTAAAATCAAAAGTAAGTTAGTTATTTCTTAGATACAATGAGGGCTCAGGCATTGGGTAAATACAGCCATTACAAATGGGAGTGGGAGAAATTGACCAAAATACAGGGGCTACAGGCTCCATGCAAGTCCAGAATCCAGCAGGGCAGTCAAATCTTAAAGCTCTAAAATGATCTCCTTTGACTCCATGTCTCACATCCAGGTTATGCTGATGCAAGGGGTGGGTTCCCATGGCCTTGGGCAGCCCTGCCCATGTGGCTTTGCAGGGCAGAGCCCCCCTCCTGGCTGCTTTTACTGGCTGGTGTTGAGCATCTGTGGCTTTTTCAGGTATACAGTGCAAGCTGTCGGTGGATCTACCATTCTGGGGTCTGAGGATGGTGGTCCTCTTCTCACAGCACCACTAGGTGGTGCCCCAGTAGGGACTCTTTGTGGGGGCTCTGACCCCACATTTCTTTTTTGCAGAGGTTCTCCATGATGGCCTCGCCCCTGCAACAAATTTTTGCTTGGGCATCCAGGCGTTTCCATACACCTTATGAAATCTAGGCAGAGGTGGGCTGGGCGCAGTGGCTCACACCTGTAATCCCAGCACTTTGGGAGGCCAAGGCGGAAGGATCACGAGGTCAGGAGATCAAGACCATCCTGACTAACATGGTGAAACCCCGTCTCTACTAAAAATACAAAAAAAAAAAGTAGCTGGGCGTGGTGGTGGGCGCCTGTAGTCCCAGCTACTTGGGAGGGTGAGGCAGGAGAATGGCGTGAACTCGGGAGGTGGAGCTTGCAGTGAGCCGAGATTGCGCCACTGCTCTCCAGCCTGGGCAACAGAGCGAGACTCCCTTTCAAAAAAAAAAAAAAAAAACAGAAATCTAGGCAGAGGTTCCAAACCACAATTCTTGGCTTCTGTATACCCACAGGACCAATACCATGTGGGAGCTACCAAGACTTGGGGCTTCCACCCTCTGAAGCAACAGCCTGAGTTGTTCCTTGGCCCCTTTTAGTCAAGGCTGGAGCAGCTGGGACTCAGAGCACCAAGTCCCAAGACTGCATGCAGCAGAGGGACCCTGGGCCTGGCCCATGAAACCATTTTTTCCTCCAAAACCTCCAGGCTTGTGATGGGAGGGGCTGCCACAAAGGTCTCTGACATGCCCTAGAGACATTTTCCCCATTGTCTTGATGATTTAACATTTGGCTCGTTTTTACTTAGGCAAATTTCTCCAGCTGGCTTGAATTTCTCCATAGATAATGATATTTTCTTTTCTATCACATTGTCAGGCTGCAAATTTTCCAAACTTTTATGCTCTGTTTCCCTTTTAAAACTGAATGCTTTTATCAGTGCCCAAGTCATCTCTTGAATGCTCTGCTACCTAGAAATTTCTTCCAGGGCCAGGCACGGTGGCTCATGCTTGTAATCCCAGCACTTTGGGAGGCCAAGGCGGGCAGATCACGAGGTCAGGAGATCGAGACCAGGGTGAAACCCCGTCTCTACTAAAAAATACAAAAAAAATTAGCCGGGTGTGGTTGTGGGCGCCTGTAGTCCCAGCTACTTGGGAGGCTGAGGCAGGAGAATGGCATGAACCCGGGAGGCGGAGCTTGCAGCGAGCCAAGACTGCACCACTGCACTCCAGCCTGGGTGACAGAGCAAGACTCCGTCTCAAAAAAAAAAAAAAAAAAAAAAAAGAAATGTCTTCTACCAGATATCCTAAATCATCTCTCTCAAGTTCAAAGTTACACAAATCTCTAGGACGGGCAAAATGCCACCAATCTCTTTGCTGAAACATAACAAGAATCACCTTTGCTCCAGTTCCCAACAAGTTCCTTATCTTTATCTAAGACCACCTCACCCTGTATTTCATTTTCTCTATAATTGTCAGCATTTTGGTCAAAGTCATTCAACAAATCTCTACAGAGTTGCAAACTTTCCCACATTTCCCTCTCTTTTCCTGAGCCCTCCAAACTGTTCCAATGTCTGCCTATTTCCCATTTCCAAAGTTGCCTCCACATTTTCAGGTATCTTTTCAGCAGTGCCCCACTCCTGGTACCAATTTATTGTATTAGTCTGTTTTCATGCTGCTGATAAAGACATACCCATGACTGGGCAATTTTCAAAGGAAAGAGGTTTAATGGAAAACTCACAGTTTCACGTGGCTGGGGAAGCCTCACCATCATTGCAGAATACAAGGAGGAGCAAGTCACATCTTTCATGGATGGTGGCAGGAAAAAAGAGAGCACGGAAACTCCCGTTTTTAACACCACCAGATCTTATGAGACACATTTACTATCATGAGAACAGCATGGGAAAGACATGCCCCCATGATTCAGTCATCTATTACCAGGTCCCTCCCATAACACGTGGGAATTATGAGAGCTACAAGATGAAATTTGGGTGGGGACACAGAGCCAAACTGTATCGAATATTAAATGGAATTTGCACCTTGTTGAATATACATATTTGGATATATAACATCATAATTTCCCAGTAAATTATATCTTTTATGCATTCTGTCTCAAGTTAGTGTGCTAATTTCCCCTGTGTAGTTTCATAAGACAATGTTTTTCATTCACTAACCACATTTCATACTGCATTAATAATATCAACACAGTCACATTTCCCTGTGTGCTGCCTTCAGGGTTATGAGATATGTAGGGACATTCGTTAAGCCCAGGTAAATATTAAATATCACTTATGAGAGAGAGAGATAACAATAGCATTTGCTGCCAGCCCTAAGGTCCTTTGAGATGTGTATGAATGCATATGACTTGTTCAGCCTATTAAGCAGATGCTAGTTCAGCTGTAGTGCATGTGTTAATATTCAGACAGTTTTGGGGTGGGGTCATGGGGGAATTATGTATGTATGAAGATTGCAGATATGAGCTTTGGGGATGCCTTTTAAAATTTGTATTTATTTTAAGCATTGATCTCAGAGATGTATTAATACTATTAGTTTTGATTCTAGAAAATTATAAAAATTAAAAAGCCATTAGGAATAGAATAAAAGCATGAAGGAAAATCGTATCTACGATTTTGAAGGAGGTTTATTGGAAGCCAAATGTGAAGATCTACCCGTGAAGACACACCAACAAAGAGTCTGTTACAGTTTGGGAGGCTTTCCTGGGGAAGCTTAGAAGAAGGGAGGAAGACTTCTCATATCCGAGGTGTTCTTTTTACTGGAGGGTATAATACAAGGTTATAATCACTGGCTACAGGTATCAACATACAGGTTAAAATGTCTACATGCAAGACAATTGGCAAAACTTCCTGATTCTGAAACAAATCAGCCAAATTTCATGATTCAAAGACAAATCAGCATCCTTTTCAATGTCATTAGGTTATGTATTCGTCAGTATGTAATTTGGGGAACTCAGAAAAAATTCTTTACTCAGTGACAGGATGTTACCATAAATCACAAGACAAGTTAACTTGGAAGCCTGTTTACTTTCAAAGTTAACTGCCAAATGTGGCCTGTAGGTTATCAAATAAAATAAATCGATCATTAATTTTGTCTGAAGTTTTCCTTAGTCCAATAACCAGGCATTGATTTTCAGGTGTTCCTCTCCACGGTTTGTTTGGTCATGTGATATTATGAACTGTAAGGAATTATTTAAAGTCTATATATTACAACTCTTTCAATTAGGGAAGCCGTTTCTTAATATTTCAGCTCACAAAAGGAATGATACCTTTTTTTTAATTTTATTATTATTATACTTTAAGTTTTAGGGTACCTGTGCACAACGTGCAGGTTTGTTACATATGTATACATGTGCCATGTTGGTGTGGAACACTTTTACACTGTTGGTGGGACTGTAAACTAATTCAACCATTGTGGAAGTCGGTGTGGCAATTCCTCAGGGATCTAGAACTAGAAATACCATTTGAGCCAGCCATCCCATTACTGTGTATATACCCAAAGGATTATAAAGGAATGATATATTTCTTTATACTATTCTGAGATGTGAAAAAGATACTGAGGTCTTTTTCTTTATAGAAAGATAAAATTAAATAAAGATTTAAAAGAAAAAGAGATTTTATGAAACTATATTATTCCTGTGTGTTTTTGCTGCTCTAGATGTATAAAAATATCTGAAATAATGAAAAACAAACAAATGAAAACTCCTAATTACTGAATGCTAGTATTTTCTTTTTCCTTTTTTCTTTCAGCTCTCAGGAGAAGTGATTTTGCAAATTGCCAACGAACCTGTTCTGCCCTTTAATGCACTTGATATAGCTTTAGAAGTTCAAAACAACCTTAAAGGTAATTTTCCTTTGAATTATAGTAATTTTACCGATGAAAAATTGTTCAACTAATTTTCAACAAGGAATGAATGAAGTCATCAATGATCTTACTAGCTATGGCAATGCTATGCTTCCTGGAGAGGGTGATCCAGAAAAGGGCCTGGAAGAATTTTAGTTTTCATTCAACAAAAATGAGATGCACGTATGTGTAAGCATAAAGGAGAATATCAGATTTTAAAGGATGGCCCATCTATCTTATCAAAGAGATTTATAATTCTAAGTTTCTGTTATTATTTACAGGTTTCATGTACAATAATATAGTTCAATGATCCAGTTTTTTGGTGTGTTTTTTTTTTTTTTTTTTTTTTTTTTTTTAACATTCTAACAGCCAATCAGTTCAAACAAGACTGGCCCAGAAGTTTCTCTTTTGGGGTTGGTTTCTGTGTGGTATGGGCCCCATTCCATTTGACTGAGATATTGGCTCAGACTTTAGATCAAAGATGATAAAGAAGAAACCAGGCAATTATTTCTGAGCCTCTATTTCAATTCCTTCGTGTTTGAATATATCTCTCTCAGCAGAATTCTGACCCCACCCTAATAATTACCTTCATTTCCCCTTCATCTACATACAAATCTTTCAATTAGGCTCCTAATTTGTCTTCATTAACCAAATACAAAGGGCAGTATTGTGATTAAAGATTTCACCCTCCTCCTCTTTGAGTCACACATCTTCCTAACAGATCTTTAATGAGTCATTTGTGGACAACTACTTCTCAATAAAAAAGTCAATATTTTAACTGTAGAGCTGAAACAGTAATCCTCTGAAAATGGATCATTCTAAAAAGCCAAATATTTCCAATAGCTGAAAATTTAATTTTTTTTTTCTTTTTTTTTGAGAAAGAATCTCACTGTCTATTGCCCAGGCTGGAGTGCAGTGGTGGGATCTCAGCTCACTGCAACATCCACCTCCCAGGTTCAAGTAATTCTCCTGCCTCAGCCTCCCAACTAGCTGGAACTACAGGCACATGCCACCACACCCGGCTAATATTTGTATTCCAGTAGAGATGGGGTTTCACCGTGTTGTCCAGGCTGGTCGCAAATTCCTGAGCTCAGGCAATCTGCCTGCCTCGGCCTCCTGAATTCCTGCTGGAATTACAGGCATGAGCCACCACACCTGGCCCCCTTTTCTTTTCTTTACCTGGATTGTTTCTTACTGCCTGGATTAGAGATTACTCCATTTTTCCCCCTCAATACTTCTTAGGATTGTATTATAGCGGCTGTAAAACCATGACCTTGTGAACAGTTTGAGCCACTTACAGCTATTCGTTACCATACAAATAGCCTCATATTGCTCTCCTTTTTATATATTTAAGTTTGTCTCTATATAGTTTCCTTCTTTCCTACCTACGTTAGGCTTTCGTCTTACTGTTGTCAGTGTGTCTACTGTAGCAGTCACTCTCGGCAACCAAACATATGGCATTTTGCAAAATAAGAACAAAGAAGGTATAAATAAAGGTATAAATAGTTTTGTGAATAATAAATAGCATTTTGGCAAATATTTTTTAAACATTAATTTTATTCGGTAAACTGCTTTACTGTTTCTTTAGTTTTTATATTTTATACTTCAGAAAATTCTGTTGGTATTTCATATAAAAGTTTAAACTTTCAGACAACAAAAGGTTGACAACCTCACAATACTTGTTCATCTAAAAGCAATAACTATCATGCATGAAAAGAAGCCCCAAAGAGTATACTGCAAAATGCTAACATTATATAATAGAATTATAAATGATAGGTTGCTTTTCTGAGACCAAAAGTGTTAGCAATACTGTCATTTTACAAGCTAAAATCCATTTTTTAAACAATGGGGTTTATTCTTCAAAATTCATATATATGATCCTTTTGTGGTTCATATTTGTGATGATTCGGTTGTCAGGCCAATGTGTAAGATTTACCTCCTTTAAACCTTGTTAGCACATTGGCACGTTACAATTGCCTGACATAACAAATCTACAAATTGGCACAATATTTCCGCATTATAACCACTATATAAACATTTTAAGTAACGTGGGCTAATACTGATGCTCAAAAAATGACCTATTGGGTTATTGGTAGAATTATATTATTAATCTGGTTTGTGTGGATGATTAAGGACCCTTTCAACATCTGAAGAAAATTATTATCTTTCTCTACAGAAAGTTAAATGTATACAAAAATTTTTGCATGTAATCCCCATGGACTTCACATCTCCTGAATCCACTTTTTCATTCATTTAACAAATATTTATTGAGCCTCTATGGTATGCTTGGCACAGTTCCATTATCAAAACAAACAAACAAAACAAAAACAAACAGCAGCTAGATAAATAAACCAAAATTAAAATCCCTGCTCCTAAGAAACATACCTACATACATTCCCATAGTGGAACAAAATTAGCATAAATAAAAGCAAATCTGAAAATAGCATTATGCTGAAACTAATATCAATCACTAAATGCCATAATATTAATTACTTTGACACAAATTTGCATTCCCAAAATAAATGTCATAGCAGAACATAGCAGTTGTATCCAGAGTATGGAGGAGAGATCTGACCTGAGAATGTAAATTTCGGATTCATCCTAGACGAAATTACTAGGGGATTACATGTAGAGGACAGAAAAGGTCTAAGACTTCTCAGGCACTCCTACCTTTAGAAACTGGGATAAAGGTACAATTATAGAAGGAGACCAAGGAGGAGTGGCCAAAAAATAATAGAAAAACAAGTGAATCTTATAACCAGAGGCCAAGTGGATAATGTATTTCAAAGAAGAGGAAGTAATCAACTGTGTCCAATGCTGGTAATGAGTAAAGAAAAGGAGAACATAGAATTGACTAGTGGATTTAGCAATGTGGAAATCATTGGTGATCTTAACCAAATCATTTTAGTAGATTAGTATAAGCAAAAGCCAGATTAGAAGGCATCTGAAAGAAAATGGGAGGTGATAAATTGGGGATATGTGGTGGTGTCAGAGTCATTTGAACCAGAGTGACTCCACCTTGAATGAGGGCTAGGAAAATGAGGCTGGGACTTGCTAGGCCACATTCCCAGAAAGTTAGGCATTCCTAGTCTCTCGATGTTTATGGTTAAAGGAACAGATTGATAATGTTTATTCAACAGACCCAGACTTGGGAGTGTTCTAATATCACAATATCTTGAGAACAAAGGCATTCCTAATTTTGCTTTAAAGACAACAGTATTGGTTTTTGCAAAATATAGTAATTAAGAAAATCCTTTATCACAAACTCTTATAGCAGAGCACATCTCCCCATGATCTTTTTTATCCTGTATATAAACAAGCATTGTACCTAGGGCGGACATGTTCCTCCTCTTACTTTAGGAAATGTCCTGCTCTGTCTGTGGAGTAGCTGTTCTTTCACCACTTTACTTTCCTAATAAACTTGCTTTTGATTTGCACTGCGGAGTCGCCCTTAATTTTTTCTTGTATAAGATCCAAGAACCCTCTCTTGGGGGTCTGGATCGGGACCCCTTTCCTGTAACAGTGGTATAGGTGATAAAAAAGTATGGAGTCAAGGAAATGTAGCATATTTTTATTTTGATAACAATGATCTAGTGGAGAGGTAAAATTTGCTCACACAACAGAGTAAAGGGAGAATTGCTGGACTGATTTTCTTAAGTAGGGGAAGCACAAGGATTGAGGACTTCACATTAGTTAGGAACTATCATAGTCCATTCAGGCAGTTATAACAAAATACCATAGAAGTGATGGCTTATCAACAACAGTAATTTATTTCTTACAATTCTGGAGGCTGAGATATCCAAGATCAAGGCACCAACAGTTTCGCTGTTTGGTGAGGGTTCACTTCCCAGTTTAAAGATGGCCATCTTTTTGCTATTAACTTCACATGGTAGAAGGGTTGAGGGAGCTGTCTTGTGTTTCTTTTAAAAGGGCACTAATTTAATTTTTTAGGGCTCTGGCCTCACGAACTAATCAATTCTAAAAGATCCTACCTCCTAATACCATCACTTTAGGGGTTAGATTTAAACATACGAATTTTGGGGGGACATAGCATTCATACCAAAGCAGGAACACAGTAGTCCATCCATGAAAATGTGAAAGGAGGCAGAACACACAGTAGATGGGTAAATTTGGTGTTGAGATTCCTTGGCAAGTTTCTTTAGATTAGAAAAACATAAAATAACTGTTTTTTTTAAGAAGGGTAAGAAAGTGAAAAACCATGAAAATATAACTTTTTTGGGGCAGCATTAAGAGCCCAGAAGAGATACATATTATAAATGAGATAATTCAGCATAATTTTGGATTTTTTCCAGCCTTCAGAGGGGGTTGCAAATGTAGGGGAGAAAAAAGCTCTTTCCTCACTTATCACTAGGTTGATGGTTAAGATGCCTATAACAAA